>NC_140529.1:7879782-8182282 GCF_057382185.1 Mchenga conophoros | reverse complement strand
CCTACAATAACCAGCCAATACAAACAAAAGGTGGATGCAGACTTAAAGTGACAGCAAAAGGCAAACAGCATAACATTTTGTTCACCATCGTGCCTGATGGACACGAGTCACTTTTAGGAGATAAAACATCTGAGGACTTGGGACTAGTAAAGAGGATCTATCAGATTAATACTGACGCCATGAAAGAAGCCTAACAAGGCAAAAGACTGGAACACCAAGGGCATGAAGGAAGTTCAGACATTATCAGTAAATTTCCTTCAGTCTTCAAAGGACATGGAACATTGCCTTACACCTACAAAATCCAGCTCAAGGATGATGCCGTGCCTGTGGTGCATGCCCCAAGGAGAGTGCCTGCTCCATTACGGACAAGTTTGAAAAAAGAGCTTGAAAGAATGACTCAAATGGGTGTCATTGAACAAGTGGAAGAGCCCACAGACTGGGTGAACTCTTGTGTCAAGAAAAAGAATACAGGTGCCTTAAGAGTCTGCCTTGATCCCAAAGATCTAAATGAAAACATTAAAAGAGAGCATTATCAGATCCCTAAGAGAGAGGAAATAGAGGAAATAATGAGTGAAATGGCAGGAGCTAAGCTTTTTAGCAAACTGGATGCATCACATGGATTTTGGCAGCTGAGGCTAGACCCAGAAAGCAGCCGGTACACTACCTTTAACACACCATTTGGGCATTACTGTTTCTCGAGGCTCCCATTTGGAATTAAATCAGCACCAGAGATCTTCCACAGGGCAATGGAGTCCCTGATTGAAGGGCTGGAAGGCACCAGAGTCTACATAGATGACCTTGTAGTCTGGGGAAATACAAGGCAACAACATGATGAAAGGCTGGAGAAACTTTTGTGGAGAGTTAACAAGAATGGACTTAAACTGAATAGAGACAAGTGCCTCTTTGGTGTTTCAGAGATGACCTTCTTGGGAGATAAGGTTACAAGTGAATGGGTGGAACCTGATCAGTCAAAGGTACAAGCCATATTGGATATGCCAGCACCCACTGACAAAAAAGAGACTTTGGGCTTAGTGTTTGGGTGTGGAAAATTTCACAGCTATGTATATGGATTACCAACCTTTACAGCAGAAACTGATCACAAACCTCTCATCTCGATCAGAAAAAAGAACCTCAATGACATGTCACCCAGAATTCAGCGCATGATGATGGTGTTGCAGCGCTATGATTTTGAGCTGATCTACACGCCTGGGAAATATATCGTACTCGCGGATGCATTATCCCGAGCGCCAGCACCAAGTGGTGACAGGTTAGTCAGCACTACAGCCGAGGAGGCTGAAACACATGTAAACATGGTAACTGCCTCACTCCCAGCATCAGATGTCATGTTGCAGCAAATTGTACAGGAGACAACAAAAGATCCAGTGCTGCAGAAAGTATCCCACCTTATACAGAATGGGTGGTCAAAAGGAGTCTGTCCAGGGTTCTACTCTGTGCGAGCTGATTTATGCATGGCTAATGGGCTGGTGCTGAGACAAAACCAGATTGTCATCCCTCAATCCATGCGGAAGGACATGCTTCAGCGTATCCATGAAGGACATCTTGGAGTGGAGAAATGTAAAAGGAGAGCAAGAGGAGCAGTTTACTGGCCAGGCATCAACAGGGATATTGAGGAGATGATACAGAAATGTGAAACATGTCTCAAACATCACTACAAACAAACAAAAGAGCCAATGCTGGCAGCAGATCTACCCACTGCACCATGGCAAAAGGTAGGCACGGATTTATTTCATCTGGATGGCAAGGACTATGTTTTGGTGATTGACTACTATTCTAATTATCCAGAAGTGGCACAGCTTTCCAGTACATCAGTACAGTCAGTCATCACACACATGAAGGGCTTTTTTGCCAGACATGGAATTCCACAGTGTGTCATCAGTGACAATGGTCCACAATATGACTGTAGAGAATTCAGTGACTTTGCAAAACAATATGGATTTCAACATATCACCTCTAGTCCCTTGTATCCCCAAGCGAATGGACAGGCAGAAAAAGGAGTCCAAATAGTAAAGAGATTGTTCAAAAAAGCAAGAGACAGTAAGACCGACCCTTACCTGGCTCTGCTAAGCTACAGAGCTTCATCCCTGGAGTGTGGGGCATCACCTGCTGAGCTACTCATGCATCGCAAGCTCCGCACCACACTTCCACACATTTCCAAGGAAAATGACAATGCACATGACAACAAGCTGACTGACAAAAGGATGAAACTCAAGCACAGACAGAAAAGGAACTATGACAAAACTGCAAGTTGTCTGGAACCGCTTCAGGAAAGAAATGTTGTGAGGATTGCAGGTCCAGAATTCGGGGACAAAAAAGCAACAGTTCTCAGCGAAGTAGGGCCCAGATCGTTTGCTGTTCAGACAGAATGGACAAGTGTTAAGAAGAAACCCGAGAAGTCTGTTAAAGACTCAGGATGTTAAACATCAGGACACAGAGACTGGAACTGAACAACGAGGTGCTAACCCTGTTGAGCACCACAGTGACCTTCCCCAATGTCTGAGATACTGAGAAGGTCTACCAGACCTAAGAAACCTACAGAGAGGCTCATAGAAAAAGTGTGAACTGTTGTGGTAAAGAATTGTTAAAAAATAATAATAATAAATCACAAGTAAATAACAGATAATAATTCATTTAGAATAGTAATTGTTCACACTTACTTGCGACCTGCTGAGTTATAATGTATTATTGACTGTTCAAGTTGTCAAAGGTGAAGAGTTCTAATGTGCTTGAAGGCTGTATGGGACTCATTTGGTTCATTCTGGAAGATGTAATGCATACATCCATCCATCCATCCATCCATCTTCATCCGCTTTGTCCGGGGCCGGGTCGCGGGGGCAGCAGCCTAAGCAAAGAGGCCCAGACCTCCCTCTCCCCAGCCACCTCCTCCAGCTTATCCGGGGGAATACCAAGGCGTTCCCAGGCCAGCCGAGAGATATAATCTCTCCAGCGTGTCCTGGGTCTGCCCCGGGGCCTCCTCCCGGTGGGACATGCCTGGAACTCCTCACCCAGGAGGCGCCCAGGGGGCATCCTTGTCAGATGCCCGAACCACCTCAGCTGGCTCCTTTCGATGTGGAGCAGCAGCTGCTCTACTCTGAGCCCCTCCCGGATGGCCGAACTTCTCACCCTATCTCTAAGGGAGAGGCCAGCCACCCTTCGGAGGAAGCTCATTTCTGCCGCTTGTATCCGCGATCTCGTTCTTTCGGTCACTACCCACAGCTCGTGGCCATAGGTGAGGGTAGGGACGTAGATCGACCGGTAAATTGAGAGCTTCGCTTTTACACTCAGCTCCCTCTTCACCACGACGGACCGGTGCAGCGTCCGCATTACTGCAGCTGCAGCCCCAATCCGTCTGTCAATCTCCGGCTCCCTTCTCCCATCACTCGCGAACAAGACCCCGAGATACTTGAACTCCTCCACTTGGGGCAGGAACTCATCCCCGACCCGGAGTGGGCACTCCACCTTTTTCCGGCTGAGAACCATGGCCTCAGATTTGGAGGTGCTGATCCTCATTCCCGCTGCTTCACACTCGGCTGCGAACCGTTCCAGTGCGAGCTGGAGGCCCTCACCCGATGAAGCCAACAGAACCACATCATCTGCAAAAATCAGAGATGAGATTCTGAGGCCACCAAAGCGAAAGCCCTCCGCCACTTGGCTGCGCCTAGAAATCCTGTCCATAAAAATTATGAACAGAACCGGAGACAAAAGGCAGCCCTGGCGGAGCCCATCACCCACCAGGAACGAGTCCGACTTATTGCCGGCAATGCGAACCAAGCTCTTGCAACGGTTGTATAGGGATCGAATGGCCCGTAGCAATGGGCCAGACACCCCATATTCCCGCAACACCTCCCACAGGACACCCCGAGGGACACGGTCGAATGCCTTCTCCAAGTCCACAAAACACATGTAGACTGGTTGGGCAAACTCCCATGCACCCTCAAGTATCCTGGAGAGGATAAAGAGCTGGTCCAGTGTTCCACGACCAGGACGAAAACCGCATTGTTCCTCCTGTATCCAAGGTTCGACTAACGGACGAACTCTCCTTTCCAGCACCCTGGCATAGACTTTCCCAGGGAGGCTGAGGAGTGTGATCCCCCTGTAGTTGGAACACACCCTCTGGTCCCCTTTCTTAAAGATGGGGACCACCACCCCGGTCTGCCAGTCCACAGGTACTGCCCCTGATCTCCACGCAACATTGCAGAGGCGTGTCAACCAGGACAGCCCTACAACGTCCAGAGCCTTCAGGAACTCGGGGCGGACCTCATCAACACCAGGGGCTCTGCCACCAAGGAGTTGTTTAACTGCCTCAGTGACCTCGCCCCCGGATATTGGCGGGTCATTCCCCTCATCCCCAGACTCTGCTTCCTCCTCGGAAGACGTGTCAGTGGGATTAAGGAGGTCCTCGAAGTATTCCTTCCACCGCCCGACAATTTTCTCAGTCGACGTCAGCAGCGCTCCGCCAGCACTATACACAGTGCAGGTAGAGCACCGCTTTCCCCTCCTGAGACGTCTGACGGTTTGCCAGAATCTCTTCGAGGCAGTCCGAAAGTCTTTTTCCATGGCCTTTCCGAACTCCTCCCACACCCGAGTTTTTGCTTCAGCCACTGCCCGAGCCGCATTCCGCTTGGCCTGTCGATACCTGTCGGCTGCCTCCGGAGTCCCACAGGCTAACCAAGCCCGATAGGACTCCTTCTTCAGCCTGGTGGCTCCCTTCACCTATGGTGTCCACCATTTGGTTCGGGGATTACCACCACGGCAGGCACCAACCACCTTGCGGCCGCAGCTCAATGCAGCAGCTTCGGCAATGGAGACGCTGAACATGGTCCATTCGGACTCAATGTCCCCAGTCTCCCTCGGAATGCTGTTGAAGCTCTGCCGGAGGTGTGCGTTGAAGATCTCGCGGACTGGGGCCTCTGCTAGACGTTCCCAGCACACCCTCACTACGCGTTTAGGTGCACCAGGTCTGTCCAGCGTCCTCCCCCGCCACCTGATCCAACTCACCACCAGGTGGTGATCAGTTGACAGCTCAGCCCCTCTCTTTACCCGAGTGTCCAGAACATATGGTCGCAGGTCTGCTGATACGATTACAAAATCGATCATCGACCTACGGCCTAGAGTGTCCTGGTGCCACGTGCACTTATGGACACTCTTATGTTCGAACAGGGTGTTCGTTATGGCCAAACTGTGATTAGCACAGAAGTCCAATAACAGAGCACTGCTCGGGTTCAGATCAGGGAGGCCGTTCCTCCCAATCACGCCCCTCCAGGTCTCGGTGTCGTTACCCACGTGAGCATTGAAGTCTCCCAGCAGGACAACAGAGTCTCCAGGTGGAGCACCCTCCAGCACCCCCCCCAGGGACTCTAAGAAGGCTGGGTACTCTGAACTGCCACTCGGAGCATAAGCGCAGATGACAGTCAGGACCCGTTCCCCGACCCTAAGGCGCAGGGAACAAACCCTCTCGTCCACCGGGAAAAACCCCAACGTACCGGCAGCAAGCCGAGGGGATATTAGGATACCCACCCCACCCCGCCGCCTCTCACCAGGGGCAACTCCAGACTGAGACAGAGTCCAGCCCCTCTCCAGGAGACTGGTTCCAGAGCCCAAGCCATGTGTAGAGGTGAGCCCGACTATATCTAGCCGGTACCTCTCAACCTCACGCACTAACTCAGGCTCCTTCCCCACCTATTGCCAGTCTTGGCAGCCGGGGGTCAGTCCGCCAGGGCCTCCGCTCCTGGCCGCCACCCGACACACAATGCACCCGACCCCTATGGCGCCTCCTGCGGGTGGTGGGCCTGCGGGAGGATGGGCCCATGTCTCCTCTTCGGGCTGTGCCCGGCCGGGCCCCATGGACTAAGGCCCGGCCACCAGACGCTCGCCCTCGGGCACCCTCCCCGGGCCTGGCTCCAGGGCGGGGCCCCGGTAACCCTATCCCGGGCAGGGTAAACTGTTCCCTCGGTGTCCTTTTCATAAGGGTCTTATGAATCGCTCTTTGTCTGGTCCCTCACCCAGGGCCAATTTGCCATGGGAGACCCTACCAGGGGGCAAAAGCCCCCAGACAACATAGCCCCTGGGATCCCTGTGACACACAAACCCCTCCACCACGATAAGGTAGCGATTCAAGGAGGGGTGTAATGCATACATTTGGATTTATTTTGTTTGACTTGTGCTACAACTTTTGGTTATAAAAAAACACTACTGAATGTAGTTTGTTGCACAATTTATAACATGTTGAATGTTAGACAAGAATGTTCAGATGTTACAGAGTAACAGTTCTCTTCGGAAATGTGCTTATTATAACACCAACCTGTTTGGAAAGGGGATGTAATGATAGCTGCTATTGTTGAAGCTACCCACAGGGGCGCTCTGGAATCAATAAGATATACAGAATAGAAGAAGTGATCATTGTAGAAAAAAAACAATAAACAGCTAGCTGAAGCTAGCACCAGGAGCAATTCTTGATGTTTTATTCATAGAGGAATAAGAACATTACAAATATGACAGTGTATCACGAAAGATTGATATCAAACTGATCACTTGACCCATATTACGTTACTTGCTATTCAAGTGAATCAGCAAATAGCGAAATGAAAAGCCGATCAACAACAATGCTGTTTCTTTAGAGAGTCTTAGCTTACATGTGTGTTTATTTCATATTTTCAGTTGTTACCCTCCACGGCTAAATAAATCGGTTTCAGTAATGCACTGATATACAAGAATGGACATAAGGGGCTTCTTTCAAAGAAAAAACTCTGGTAGTATTTTATATATTATGCTTTGTATGTTATTCAGTAGGGGAGACCGGGGATAGTTGTAACGTGGGTCAGTTGTAACACTTCCAATTTCTCCAATCAGGGCTAAGTTTCAAATGATGTGACTCATCCTGTGCATGCCCTATTCAGTTCGCTATCACATGTGAAAAATCAGCACATTTTGTCAAACACAGACAATTTAACATGAAAAAAAGTAATTTGTATGCCAAAAAGTAAGTTTTTCTACTTTATTTCAATTTGTAATAGCATTATCTGCTTTGCAGTTAAACTCATCAAACTTAAATTGTGTTATTTGTATGTCTATGGGGATATATTCTGTGTAAGTCTTTAGTGCTAATGTTTTAGCCGTTGGCTGTAATGTTAGCTAGTTCATGGCTATAGGAGTCTGGGTCAGTTGTAACAGCAACAGTCTGGGTTAGTTTTAACAATAATGCAGATGTTACAACTTACCACACTATTACTTTAACTTATATTAAACAAGTTGGGGCAACGACATCAGCAGAGAGAGATTCACTGGTCGCTTTTGTATATGCGGTTAATGCCATTGGCAACACAATTCCTCCACTGTTTGTGTTCCCACACATACATTATGCAGACCACTGTGTCAGAGATGGACCAGTAGGAAGTACTGGTAGTGGAAATAAATCAGGATGGGTGCAAGAAACAGATTTCCTCATCTTTCTGAAGCACTCTGCAAACCACACCAAGGTAAGCCATGATAAAAAGTAATGGAATTGCGATGCTGGAATTGCGATGCTTCGTTGTTATGTTCAAAATTGGTGCAAGAGTTGTAGGTTATAATGCCCACTGAGCCAATGAGGCCAAACTCAAGGAAGACCAACCAAAATGAATGAAATATTCAGTTGCAGAAAATTCCATAATTTGTCTTTTTTGGGGGGTTGGAATATGTTCAAAAGCTAGATTTCTGCATTCTGTCACACACACACACACACACACACACACACACACACACACACACACACACACACACACACACACACACACACACACACACAGAGCTACATAAATGGATGTAAGTGCATTCATGTGTTGAATAAACAAAGATTACATGTTAATGTTTTGTTAGTACCCTTAAGTTATGCAGGCTTGTTTGCACAACAAGGCTAAATAATTATATAAACTTTTCTCAATCTAAATAGTGGACTTTGGTAGAATTAAAAAATAAGTTTAGTGCAGGTCTATGATGATTTTTAGTGCTACTATCATCTAGTTCTGATTCTGGTTCTGTCTTGGTTAAGTCCTAAGTAGTCCTAATTTTGAACTGTTGTAGTCCTGTTTTAATTCTGGATCAGTTCTGGGTCTGGTTGAATTGGGGTGTAGTCCTCGTGTCTTGATACAGGCCCGACTTTGTTCTGCCTTGCTGCTTAATTAAAAACCTAGTTTAAGGTGTCCTGCACATGTGATATATATTTTCCCTATATGAAGTCATTCTTTTTTGAACAAAGCTCAGAATTAATCTTTCAGTCATTTCTACCCCCCCAAAAAAAAAAAAATCCCACATGCATACTACCCTTTAGGGCTAAGCCCCGGGTGTTTCAAGTGTCTGGCTGCGCCTCTGCTGAGCACCACAGTATACAGGGCCCGGAGTCATTTTGTTACCTGGGTAGAAGTTGCAGTCAGCTTTGTTTTTGTTTGCCAAACAATTTAAAACAGATTTTTGCTTTTTCCAAAGAGAGTCATTCCACACCTGCTGATACAAATTTTTGGAAATCACAATGGGGTAATGAAGTCTGATTGTCCCATGGCTTTGAGCGTTCTGCTGGAGTTGCCACGCTTAAAAAATCTTTTTCTGGGGATGTGTTACACTCTGACTGTGACACCTTAAGACACTACCTCTGCTCAATGATCAGACACAATAACAGTACTTTCATTGCAGTAAATATATATGGTTACAATAATAAAACTGAAAATGATAAATTACTTAACTCCTTAGAAGAAAGAATTAATTTCTGGCTCTCCAAATACCCAAATTCAGTCGTCTTAATTGGTGGAGACTTTAACATCGCTTTAGACAATATGGTTGACAGGTGGCCTCCAGGATGCAGCAGTCTGCATACAGTGCAAAATTAAAAAAATTTATGGGAAAATTTAATGTTGTGGATATTTGGAGAGAAAAATTTCCAGATGATAGACTCTTTACTTGGAGCAATAAGACAGGATCCAGGCAATCACGTATTGACTTTTGGCTTGTTTCTGACTGCATTGATAAAGATAATTTTTCCATTAATATACTTGCCACCCCCCTTACTGATCATAGAGCAATTCACATTAACATCCAAATGTTTACACTGGATAATATACCTTATAAATTCTCTTACTGGAAGTTAAATAATTATTTACTAAAAGATAAAATGGTTATATGCAGATTAATAAATTAATCGTTTATTATTGGAATAAAGCTAACAGAGAGAAGTCCTTTTGTACGAATTGGGAACTTTTTAAATTTGAAGCATGCAAATTCTTGAGAAGATATGGGAGTCAAATTACTAAGTTAAAGAAAGCTGAAGAACAAGAAGTGATAAGCAAAATTGCCTCTTATTACCAGTAGTCCCCAGAAGAAATCTCAGAGGAAGATAAATTAAGTTTACTAGAACTTCAAAATAAATTGGACGGTTTATATCGACGCAAGGGCTGAGGGTGCTTTTGTAAGATCCAGGAAGAGGTGGCTGGAGGAGGGCGAACAAAATTCTGCTTACTTTTTCAGGCTTGAAAAATATAGATCAAAAATAAACTTTATTCATCAACTAAATATTAATGGCATTGTCTCTGACAATCCCAGAGAAATTTCACATTTCTGTGCAAAATTCTATACTAAACTATACTCAAAATATAATGAGGTCATCTCAACACGATTTTTCAATAATATTAAAAACCTAAAAACTATTGTTGTGGAAGATAGAAGTTATTGTGACAGCCCTCTGACTGTGGAGGAAGTCTGTAATTCCATTTCTGCACTTAAGGCCAACAAATCTCCCGGCACAGATGGTTTGACTGCAGAGTTTTATGAATCATTTTCTAATCTCCTGGCTCCGTTTTTACTGCAGGTTTTCACAGAAAGTATACACCCTCCCTCCTACTCTTACTCAAGGTCTCATAACACTTATTCCAAAACCAAACAAAGACTTACTTTTTATTGATAATTGGAGACCCATCTCCCTGCTCAATAATGACTATAAGATTATGGCTATAATACTTGCAAACAGAATTAAAGAGGTCTTGGACACAATTATCGATGAGACACAATCAGGCTTTATGAGAAATAGACACATTTCTAATAACATTAGACTGGTTTTGGATTTACTTGATCACTCTGATTTGGTATCTGACAATAGCTTCATTCTCTTCCTGGATTTTTATAAGGATTTTGATACAATTGAACATCGATTTATTTTCTACTCTTTGGAAAAATTTGGCTTTGGAGAGTTTTTCTGTAAAGCTGTCAAAACCTTACAGAAATAGTAGGGGTGGGGGAAAAAATCGATACTGTGTAGTATCGTGATATTTTGTTTGCTAATAATGTATCGATACAGGGACAGCAGAAATCGATATTTTGTTACAAAAAAGGTTTTTGTGCTCAGAGCATGTTGATCCTTTTTCTGAGCAAGAATCCTGACATTCCTTCACTGTCCAAATGTGTTGTGTGTGTGGCAGCAATAAACATGACAGTTTACTTATTTTAATTTAAGACATGTTTTATTTTAATTAAGTTTAAAACTTTTTTTTTTAATGTAAAATTATATTTTGTTTTAATTTACTTTCAAATTCTTCAGTTGCTGAATGGGCTGCATAGTTTTCATAAATTGCATAGTTCAGAATAGCTATAATTGTACCAGATGGTTGCATTCAGTTAAGTTGGACTAGACTGTAATACAAACCGTTCAGTTTGTCAACAATAAAACTGACTGAAATGAGAGAAAGACTGAGTGCGAGACTTTGATATTAGATAAAATGAATATTGATAAAGTTTAACTTTATGTACAGAATCTGAATATTGCAAAATATTTTTAAAAAAAATCGCAATAATATCGTATCGTGCGTTAAGTATTGTGATAATATCGTATCATGGGATCTATTTTCTTATATACCTCTATCTGGAACTTTATACCATATCATATTTTCTCTTGTTTTGGTGGCTTTAATTTTATTTTAAATTGTAATTACAGTGTTGAGAAACTCCCTGTAAAGCTTTCATCCTTCCATAAGCAAGTCCTCTTAGCGTGGATCCTCATTTATAAACACAACTTCTCACCAATTGTGGGGCAATTGTGGCTCAAGAGTTGGGAGTTCGCCTTCTAATCGGAAGGTTGCCGAGTTGAGCCCCAGCTTGGACAGTCTCGGTCGTTGTGTCCTTGGGCAAGACACTTCACCCGTTGCCTACTGATGGTGGTCAGAGGGCCGGTGGCGCCAGTGTCCGGCAGCCTCGCCTCTGTCAGTGCGCCCCAGGGTGGCTGTGGCTACAATGTAGCTTGCCATCACCAGTGTGTGAATGGGTGGATGACTGAATGTAGTGTAAAGCGCTTTGGGGTCCTTAGGGATTAGTAAAGCGCTATACAAATACACGCCATTTACCACACAAATACCTCATCTGGAACAACAGAGATATTTTATTTAAAAATAAATCACTTTTCCTGGAAACTTGAGTCCAAAATGGGATCCTATTGGTGGCTCAGCTGGTTAATAAAGAGGGACAACTACTTACTTACAATGACTTTATTGCACTATATAATTTTCCAATCAGTATTCAGGAATTCTCAGTGGTGCTTGGTGCCATACCCGCAGGGACTTTAATGTTATATAAAAACACTGACAGCTTAATATCTACCTCAGTCACTCTCCCTGATCCAGCTGAGTCAGCAGTAGGAAAAATCTGCTTTTCACAGGAACTTGGTAACAGCAATAAGAGAATACGTAGTTTATTCCAAGAAGATATCGTCTCTCTCCCATATATAATATCTTAATGGAACTGATATGTTCCAGATATCAAGTGGAAGACAGTCTGGATGATCCCCCATACAGTGGGGCAAAAAAGTATTTAGTCAGCCACCGATTGTGCAAGTTCCCCCACTTAAAATGATGACAGAGGTCAGTAATTTGCACCAGAGGTACACTTCAACTGTGAGAGACAGAATGTGAAAAAAAATCCATGAATTCACATGATAGGATTTGTAAAGAATTTATTCGTAAATTAGGGTGGAAAATAAGTATTTGGTCAATAACAAAAATACAACTCAATACTTTGTAACATAACCTTTGTTGGCAATAACAGAGGTCAAACGTTTACTATAGGTCTTTACCAGGTTTGCACACACAGTAGCTGGTATTTTGGCCCATTCCTCCATGCAGATCTTCTCGAGAGCAGTGATGTTTTGGGGCTGTCGCCGAGCAACACGGACTTTCAACTCCCGCCACAGATTTTCTATGGGGTTGAGGTCTGGAGACTGGCTAGGCCACTCCAGGACTTTCAAATGCTTCTTAAGGAGCCACTCCTTTGTTGCCCGGGCGGTGTGTTTTGGATCATTGTCATGTTGGAAGACCCAGCCTCGTTTCATCTTCAAAGTTCTCACTGATGGAAGGAGGTTTTGGCTCAAAATCTCACGATACATGGCCCCATTCATTCTGTCCTTAACACGGATCAGTCGTCCTGTCCCCTTGGCAGAAAAACAGCCCCATAGCATGATGTTTCCACCCCCATGCTTCACAGTAAGTATGGTGTTCTTGGGATGCAACTCAGTATTCTTCTTCCTCCAAACACGACGAGTTGAGTTTATACCAAAAAGTTCTACTTTGGTTTCATCTGACCACATGACATTCTCCCAATCCTCTGCTGTATCATCCATGTGCTCTCTGGCAAACTTCAGACGGGCCTGGACATGCACTGGCTTCAGCAGCGGAACACGTCTGGCACTGCGGGATTTGATTCCCTGCCGTTGTAGTGTGTTACTGATGGTGACCTTTGTTACTTTGGTCCCAGCTCTCTGCAGGTCATTCACCAGGTCCCCCCCGTGTGGTTATGGGATCTTTGCTCACCGTTCTCATGATCATTTTGACCCCACGGGATGAGATCTTGCGTGGAGCCCCAGATCGAGGGAGATTATCAGTGGTCTTGTATGTCTTCCATTTTCTGATGATTGCTCCCACAGTTGATTTTTTCACACCAAGCTGCTTGCCTATTGTAGATTCACTCTTCCCAGTCTGGTGCAGGTCTACAATACTTTTCCTGGTGTCCTTCGAAAGCTCTTTGGTCTTGGCCATGGCGGAGTTTGGAGTCTGACTGTTTGAGGCTGTGGACAGGTGTCTTTTATACAGATGATGGGTTCAAACAGGTGCCATTCATACAGGTAACGAGTGGGGGACAGAAAAGCTTCTTACAGAAGACGTTACAGGTCTGTGAGAGCCAGAGATTTTCCTTGTTTTAGGTGACCAAATACTTATTTTCCACCCTAATTTACAAATAAATTCTTTACAAATCCTACCATGTGAATTCATGGATTTTTTTTTCACATTCTGTCTCTCACAGTTGAAGTGTACCTCTGGTACAAATTACTGACCTCTGTCATCATTTTAAGTGGAGGAACTTGCACAATCGGTGGCTGACTAAATACTTTTTTGCCCCACTGTAAATATTTGATTGTTATGGAAGAGGATTAGGGCCACTGGAAAAAAAAAAAGAATTCTGACTTTATTCTCAGAATTCTGAGATTAAAGTCAGAATTCTGAGAATAAAGTCAGAATTCTGAGAATAAAGTCAGAATTCTGACTTTATTCTCAGAATTCTGACTTTATTCTCAGAATTCTGACTTTTTTCTCAGAATTCTGACTTTAATCTCAGAATTCTGACTTTTTTCTCAGAATTCTGACTTTAATCTCAGAATTCTGACTTTATTCTCAGAATTCTGACTTTAATCTCAGAATTCTGACTTTAATCTCAGAATTCTGACTTTTTTCTCAGAATTCTGACTTTTTTCTCAGAATTCTGACTTTAATCTCAGAATTTTGAGGTGGGCACCTGCAGGCTTCCAGCTTCAGTGACAGCGTGTCCAGTTTGGCAGGTGGAGAACTAATTCACTAAATATGGTGGATATAAGTGACTTTTTGCGTGGCCGAGGGGTCCCCGAAGATGCTATTTTATTAATGGAAGAGCAGAAGGTGAGTAACAAAAAAAGAGAAATAGTTTGGTGTCTCCTATTTTTACAGGAAAACAGTTACGGTACAGTTACGGTTAGCTGTTAGCATGCTTGTTAGCTTATAATGTTATATAGGAATGAACGTGTTTCACGATGTTACAGTATACTAGGTGAATTGACGTTTTAACTGTTGTTGATCGCAGGATCATCCCAGATGGGTTCGTTACATTTTATTTTATTGTTCTACTATTTCAGAGTTTTTCAAGGCAGTTAAGCAGAGCTGTGTTACAGATGCTAGCCGCCTGCCAATATCACTGATATATTTGATGTGTACAAGTAAGTTACACTTAGTACAGCGGAGGAGAGAAGCTGTAATGAATGTTTATGCGGATATTTCACTCAGAAAAATGGGTGGCGTTCATACACAGCCACCGACACAGCCCCGGTTGTTGTTCTGACGGTGGCCGACTGACGATCCCCTCACAACATGTTAGCTAACACAAACTAATGTAGTGCATGTAACTGTGTATACGTTAGTGGTACAGTGTCGGAAGAAATAAGCAAACTGTTAACTGTTTATAATGTCAGAATGACATCATCATTCTCCTGCACTGTGTAATGTATGTCAGCTCAAGAAGGAAATCATATCTTATACTCTGAGCTGCCCAGTGCACTTAACGCCTACGTGTGGAAATGGTAGGCTACACTACAGTTAACTACCGGTAAAAAATAAACTTAATACAGTATTTGATTTTTTTTTTATAGAACAATAAAATAAAAAGTGCTGGCTGAGGAGCGCTGCCGTGTTGAACTTTGACCTCGGAGTGACGTGACGTTTGTTCGCACAACCAATAGAAGTGCAGAAAGTCGCAAATCAGGCATATTGTTCGCATAAACACAAAAATAAATAAATAAATAACGAAATAATCCCGATATTGTGCCAAAGACTGATTTACAATGTTACTTTGTGTTCTATGTGTAATACCTTTGCTTAAATGACTAAATGGACTGTGTATTTATGACTCTGCGTTATAGTCTTACATACATAAGTAACATTCATATGTACAGATAAAAATGTACAGAGATATGTACACAAGCATGTACACAAAAGTCTACTGCTGATCGAGCTGCTCAGTGGTCGTACAGTCTCATGCAGAGAGCGTGGAGGTGTTGTCCATTGCCATTCCACCACTCCAGCAGACCACAACATAAAAGACAGCAGACGCCACCACAGTGTCGTAGAACATCATTAGAAGACGTACTACCTACATCATAACCAATCAAGTCCTGCTTTTTTTTAAATACAGAAGAGGATTTATTATTTACTGAAAGGCTATGCCTTAGTTTGCTTCTTTCATTATTGTGTTTCGCCCTGCATAAAATAGATAGCTTTTCTGATAACTACAGTCAATACTCTCCTACTGGCATTAGCAGTGACCTAAGAGGCTTAACCGTAATATTGCTTTGCAGTGTAAATGTTGCAGAAAATGACTGTCTTTTCTTTCTTCCTGTGTGCAGATTGACTGTGACTTCATAGCACTGATGGATGACGCAACTTTGGCAAACTACATTCCCTCGTACGGAGACCGAATTGCCGTCTTCAATTTCTGCAAAAGCAAGCAACCACTGTCAAAAAGAAAACTAGGACTTCTGCAAAAAGTTCACCTCTCAAAGTGAGAGAAACAGTGGCTGACATGTCAGATTTGGATGACTTAATAAGACTGTATTTCAGACTTTCTTTCAGTAACAAAGAAATACTTTCAATTTTAGCACATAGTCATCAGACAATTATAAGTGTTCGAACTCTAAAGAGAATTTGTAAAAGACTTGGGCTTTTTAGAAGGAAGAATCAATCAAACTTGGAGGAAGTGCTAGCCTTTGTCCAACAAGAGATCATGACAAATGGACAGATGCAAGGTTATCGTTGGCTACATCTACATGCAATTCAACATGGATTTGTGGTGTCACAAGATACTGTAAGATGCATAATCAAATTGCTTGACCCTCAAGGTGTGGAACTGAGACGAGCTCGACGGTTGAGAAGACGACAGTACAGCTGCAGAGGGCCAAATGCTCTCTGGCACATGGATGGCTATGACAAGTTGAAACCATATGGTATTGCTCTCAGTGGCTGCATAGATGGTTTTAGCCGCTATGTTTTATGGATGGAGGCTTATACTACAAACAGTGACCCTAAATTGATTGCAAGTTATTTTCTGAAAACAGTTTCATGCATCAGCGGATGTCCAGAAAGGTTACGTGCTGACCGAGGTACCGAAAATGGTTGTGTCGAACAAATGCAGATGTTTTTACGGAGAAACCACACAGACAGTTTTGCAGGTGAGAAAAGTTTCCTTTACGGAAGAAGTACGGCCAACCAACGTATAGAAGGATGGTGGGCTACCCTACGCAAACAGAGTGCACAATTTTGGATGAACTTATTTCAAACTTTTCAGGATGATGGCCACTTCACAGGGGATTTTTTGGACAAAAGTCTTATCCAATTCTGCTTTCTCAATCTTATTCAGGTAAAAGCATGTGCTCATGCTATGTAATGTCTTAGCTGCATAAATAGAAAATATAAATATGGTTAGAACATTTTTTTTCTTTAAATTAAATATGAATTTTATTTCCATTTTAATATGTCTTGATGCATGCTCAATCAGCCAGGTAAGGAATGTTTTTTGACAGAACATTTCTCACACTGAAAACGCTACATCCAGATGAACAGAATCAACTTTTTGGGATTCCATTTTAATACTTTGATGGAATTGTATTCATGTTATCAGTGGAAGTAACTGCACCTTTCTCAGCACAGGTGCATGGAGCTTTTTTTTTTTATTGCCACATGGTTTAAATTACTATGGAGTCTGTTACCTAGTGGTCCTTTGGGCACGGTTTCAGAAAGCAATCCTATCATTTGGTTAATTCTCTATTGAAAATTTATTGTAGAATCATTGCACACTGAGTATAAAGTGTTGGGCTATCTATTCAACAGCAGAATCATGCAGCACCATTCTGTGTCCATGTGCTGTTTAGTGAAAGTGCTCTTTTGTTGTTGCTGCTTGGTTTTACATTAATTAGAGGTCAGTTTCTATGTCTGTTGATTAATGAGTTAATAAGCCTCAACTTTGGCTAAATCTACTGGTACATGGTCTGTTTCATATACCGGTACTTATATTGTGTTGTTTTTCATGTAGGATGAACTTGATGAAGTTGTGAACACATGGAACTCGCACAAAATCCGGCCAAGTGGTAGTGCAGCATCGGGTCGACCAGTAGTAATGTACTCATTTCCAGAGCTGCACAGTGCTGAGGATATCTCCCCCCCCCCCCCCCCAATTTGATTGTTTTTCTACATTCACACTACCATTAAACAGAAATGTTTATATATTACTTGAAAAAGCTGAATATTGTGATATTATCAATCAGTTATGAAACACATGTCAATCCTTTTAAAAGGCCATACATTAAACTGCATTTACAAATGTTATATTTTTGATTGAATCACAAGTGGTGTAAACCTGCCTACCAGTAAATTGCAATATAAATTTTTGTGTTTTGTTGCCAGACATGTGCATAGTATATAAAATATAAACTGACCAGCTCCCTGCTCATTGTTTTCTGTATCAACCTTTACTCTTAATATTCATGGCTGGAAACCCAGGCACCAGCATATGATATGCTAAGTGCCCGGGTTATCTGTGGTATGTTTCAGCAAACCATAGTAGCATTAACAATTCTAGGTCTTGACAACAGCATGTTTCTATAAACGTATCATTGTTAATATTTAAAGTCGTTATGCTTTTTGGGGAGCTTTTAGTGCAATTATATTAAAGCAAAGCTATTATAATCATTTACCCATATGAAGGTCCATCACTTAATTATTAATGTATTTCATTTCTGTTAGTTGTAAGATATTTTAGCTGGTTTTCATGTAAAATGACCATGAATCATTGCTATACTGATTCAGTGTTAGCTGTTGTATACAAGGCTCCTTCATGATATGAATCCTAAAATTATAAGAAACATACCAAAAATATTTTGACTTTTATTTGTAGTATCCCAGCAACAATGCAACAAAACAGTTCCTGCAAGTGGAACCAAGTTATTGTCCCATTAAGTGCAACATGTTTTACATTTATATTTGTGTGGCACCAGGCAGTCTCTTGAATTCTGGCATGTTCAAATAGATATGGAGTTTGATGAACATATTCAAAACAACAATACAAATGTACTGTGTACAGTAACATTTTATTGGAAAAAGTTTACAAGAAACCTGTTCTTGCCAACGCCAATAACATGGCTAAAACTCATAACCGTATAAGCTCCCCTGTAACAAGAATGACTCAACTTTTAAAACAAACTTATAGATCTCATACAGTCTTGTTATGCATCAGTATACATCAGTGACTTACTGTAAAGACCATGAACACTGGCTATTGTGGTATCACATATTCCTTCAGTGTCATCTATGGTATAGAAATAAAAACAAGTGTGAATGACTGAGAACATACATGCATACAAATAAAAATGCATAATTTCTGGCAGTAACAAGACATTTTTTCAGGTGTTAAGATTAATACTATATCTGAGAACATGACAATTTGGCATTACAAAAGGATGCCTGAATAATCACAGTACTTGACCACTGCACTGAAGTGTACAGTGTTTATTTATGATCTCAGTAATCAATAACCATCTTCAAAACAGACTGAATCCTTTAAGCAGCTTGAATCAATTTGATGGATGAATAACAGGTATGCTTAGAAACAATATGGCATTAAGAAAATACTGGAATTTTAAAAAATATTTTCACCAACTTTATATGGAACCTTTGTAATCAACAACAAATGCCAAACTTTGATACCTTAACCTACCTTAACTAAAAATTGCATATACTGTAAAGCAAAATGTTTTCAGACATGACAAATGCTAAAGTATAAAATTGTACTTATTCCTTTTACAATACAGTGTTGCATAACAGCATTACTTTTACGTTATAACTATGTTCAGTTTTAGCCCTGACCTAATAAGAAAATACCATCTGAATGAATTAGTCTTTCTACTAATTACTTACAAAAGTATTTGACTGTGCTGAGCTCTCACACCACACATGGTGCTTTAAAGAACGTTTAAGAGCAGTTTAATTATAGTTTATAGATCTTAAGTAATCTTTCTTCATGCTTTTGCTGAAGGTTTCTGTCTTACAGCTGGAAAGCTTGGATTTGGTGAAGACAGCTCTGGATATGGTAGTAAACAGTGTACCCGTTCGTTTTGTTTTGTGACTGTATCATGTAAAACTCAAAATGATAAAAGAAAATGAAATATTAGCCAAAACTAGACTTCTAACAGAGATGAGAAACTTCTCTCTAATTAAAAAAAGTATACTGTATAAGTTCAAAATACATAAAAATACATATTCCTAACATCTCTTTACAGTTATGCTCTAGTGTGCATGAGCAGTTCAAATGTAGCGCTTTGCTGTGAGAGTCTAAACAATGTCCATCACCCAGATATTACTTTCAAGAACTGCATTAAATTCAGAACAAAAATCTGGGAAGTTTTCATAGCTGTTAGCTAGCTGCAGAACATTCCCACACGTGCGTCCGACTGGTCTTCTTGTAAACTCTGTCATATCTTGAAATTCCACATAAATACTGTTTGTTACTATAAGGTCAGATCCGGTGCAGAAACACATAAATTTCTGAAGTTTAATGTTATCCAGCTCTCTGATGAATCTTTTGAGATGATTTTTCACTTCTTTTTGTTGTGGAGTCAAATCCACAGCCAATTTCAGCAGCTGGCACACTTTTTTTGAAGTTGGTTGCAGTTCAGAGAATAACTTGGTCAGTCCCTCCGGACTGAGGGAGATATGGGAGTCGATGATCTCCCTCCAGCAGTCAATAACAAACAATGGTTTTTGGACAAGCTCTTTGTGTGCTATTTCATCAAGGATTGTAGGAAGAGTCTCAGCAGTGATTCTTTTTCTACAGCCATAACTGTCAAGAACTTCCACAAGATCATCCAAGTCAACTGCAGAGAAATCTTTTACTGCTTCCATCAAAACATCACATTCTTGGCTGCTGACAAACTGTAGAAAGTGTGCTTTAAGATCACTGTAAACACCACTGAAAAGCACTTGTTCCAGAAAAGGGATTGCAAGTTTATTTGGAAAATACTGACATTCTTGGTAACCTTTCAGGAGTATTCGCCCAACTGCCTTCCATTTTTCAGCAGGAAAATCATGGCGAATGAATGGCACTTTAACGGTTGCACCTAGGGTGCATCGCTCATAAAATTCATGCCAGAAGCATGTGAGTACATCTCTTAGTATTCCTGATCCAGTGCCTGGTTCTTCTGTGTTGTCTGGAAGTATGCGCTTCACATTCAGTGTTTTGGTCAAAATCTCCTCATCAGAGAAAGCAGTAATCATGTCATGTAAAGTGTCAGTATGACGTATGGTGATTGTTATTATGTTCTCTGAATTAGGTGGACTGAGGGGTACAAGAAAACCCTCATAGACTAATGTGTCTTCTGTATCTTTTTCAGCATCAAAAATTGGACCAAAAGTAATTTCTGGATCATCTAAAATTTCTGAACCAGCGATGACTTCATCAAAATTACCCCTGACTTCCCCCACTTGCAATGGATTAATATCACTGCCACTGCTTTCTGAGACAAACACCACTTCAGATGTCTCGCTGGCATCTTCTTCAGGATCTTTTGGTTTTGTTGCAATGTAGAAGCGTAACATTGTCAGTCTCGCTGCCTCATACATATTGCCAATAGACTGGCAGGTATCATCAGTAAGGTGGTTCTGTTTAAAGTCCCAAACCTCAAACTCAAAATCTGTTTCACATCCCTTAGGAGATATGCCATTAGGAAAAAAAAAGTTTCTTTCCTTCCTGAAGAATATCTTTTAATCCAGCATCAGTGGCCATTTGAATTTTTCTAGTGCCACCTCCCTGCTTCGCTCTCACCTGTTTGGCTATTTTTCCATCACAATGTATCCATCCTATCTCAACATTGCGTGTTGCTTTTTGCTTCTTTGTCTGTCTTATTCCTGCATCTGTATGTGAAGTGTTCTCCTTTGGACTTTCTTTTCTGGTTTTCATTTTCTCACGAAGTTTTTGCAGAAGTCCTAGTTTTCTTTTTGACAGTGGTTGCTTGCTTTTGCAGAAATTGAAGACGGCAATTCGGTCTCCGTACGAGGGAATGTAGTTTGCCAAAGTTGCGTCATCCATCAGCGCTATGACATCACAGTCAATCTGCACACAGGAAGAAAGAAAAGACAGTCATTTTCTGCAACATTTACACTGCAAAGCAATATTACAGTTAAGCCTCTTAGGTCACCGCTAATGCCAGTAGGAGAGTATTGACTGTAGTTATCAGAAAAGCTATCTATTTTATGCAGGGCGAAACACAATAATGAAAGAAGCAAACTAAGGCATAGCCTTTCAGTAAATAATAAATCCTCTTCTGTATTTAAAAAAAAGCAGGACTTGATTGGTTATGATGTAGGTAGTACGTCTTCTAAGGATGTTCTACGACACTGTGGTGGCGTCTGCTGTCTTTTATGTTGTGGTCTGCTGGAGTGGTGGAATGGCAGAGAGGGACAGGGGGAAACTTAACAAACTGGTCGGGAGGGCCAGCTTTAGCGGTCTGCTAAAGTCCACTGAGCAGACTGGGGAGGAGAGGATGTTGTCTAAGCTAACATCCACCATGGACAACACCTCCACGCTCTCTGCATGAGACTGTACGACCACTGAGCAGCTCGATCAGCAGTAGACTTTTGTGTACACGCTTGTGTACATATCTCTGTACATTTTTATCTGTACATATGAATGTTACTTATGTATGTAAGACTATAACGCAGAGTCATAAATACACAGTCCATTTAGTCATTTAAGCAAAGGTATTACACATAGAACACAAAGTAACATTGTAAATCAGTCTTTGGCACAATATCGGGATTATTTCGTTATTTATTTATTTATTTTTGTGTTTATGCGAACAATATGCCTGATTTGCGACTTTCTGCACTTCTATTGGTTGTGCGAACAAACGTCACGTCACTCCGAGGTCAAAGTTCAACACGGCAGCGCTCCTCAGCCAGCACTTTTTATTTTATTGTTCTATAAAAAAAAAAATCAAATACTGTATTAAGTTTATTTTTTACCGGTAGTTAACTGTAGTGTAGCCTCCATTTCCACACGTAGGCGTTAAGTGCACTGAGCAGCTCAGAGTATAAGATATGATTTCCTTCTTGAGCTGACATACATTACACAGTGCAGGAGAATGATGATGTCATTCTGACATTATAAACAGTTAACAGTTTGCTTATTTCTTCCGACACTGTACCACTAACGTATACACAGTTACATGCACTACATTAGTTTGTGTTAGCTAACATGTTGTGAGGGGATCGTCAGTCGGCCACCGTCAGAACAACAACCGGGGCTGTGTCGGTGGCTGTGTATGAACGCCACCCATTTTTCTGAGTGAAATATCCGCATAAACATTCATTACAGCTTCTCTCCTCCGCTGTACTAAGTGTAACTTACTTGTACACATCAAATATATCAGTGATATTGGCAGGCGGCTAGCATCTGTAACACAGCTCTGCTTAACTGCCTTGAAAAACTCTGAAATAGTAGAACAATAAAATAAAATGCAACGAACCCATCTGGGATGATCCTGCGATCAACAACAGTTAAAACGTCAATTCACCTAGTATACTGTAACATTGTGAAACACGTTCATTCCTATATAACATTATAAGCTAACAAGCATGCTAACAGCTAACCGTAACTGTACCGTAACTGTTTTCCTGTAAAAATAGGAGACACCAAACTATTTCTCTTTTTTTGTTACTCACCTTCTGCTCTTCCATTAATAAAATAGCATCTTCGGGGACCCCTCGGCCACGCAAAAAGTCACTTATATCCACCATATTTAGTGAATTAGTTCTCCACCTGCCAAACTGGACACATCGCTGTCACCGAAGCTGGAAGCCTGCAGGTGCCCACCTCAAAATTCTGAGATTAAAGTCAGAATTCTGAGAAAAAAGTCAGAATTCTGAGATTAAAGTCAGAATTCTGAGAAAAAAGTCAGAATTCTGAGATTAAAGTCAGAATTCTGAGAAAAAAGTCAGAATTCTTTTTTTTTTTTCCAGTGGCCCTAATCCTCTTCCGTAGATTGTAAATAAGGTGAAAGAAGTCTCATTTAAATTTCTACATAAATGTTATCCAGCCAGTCACTACATGGTAAAATTTAAATGAGACATAAATACTAATTGTACTTTCTGTGGGGATCATCCAGAAACCGTGACACATCTTTTTTGGTACTGTTCTTCTACACAAAGATTCTGGAAGGAATTTAGCTGTTTTGTTATTGTCCATATTTTAAGGGAGTTTTCTTTACGATGGGAAAATGTTTTATTCTGTTTCTTTAAGTTCCCCACGGAGAATGATAAATGTTTTTTTATAATAAATTTGTTAATACTTTTAGCTAAATTTTTTATCCATAAATATAAGTTTACTAATAAAACACCATATCTGCCATTTGTTTAAGGATGTGGAATTGTACAATCAATATCAGACTCCACCAACAAAAAGGCTCTCAAAACAATACATGTATATGTGAATTTTTCTGTGTATTCATATAATTATTACTTTTTTCTTTTTACTGCTGATTTTGTGTGTTCACTTTCTGTTCTTTTGTATACTTCATCTGTTTGTATGTTGTATACTCGTTGTTTGATAAATAAAGTTCTTTAAAATAAAATAGAAGTTGCAGTCAATTTTCCGCAACGTAACTGAATTTACAGTTATGTTTTCATTTTGTCATACTGCAATAACACAATTGATGTAAAATCAGACAAAAAAACATACAATCAGAGTAGAAAATGTTATATTTATACTGTAACAACCACAAACATGTTTAATGAATCATATTTCATAACTTTAAATGCAAATATAAATTGTCAATTTTAAAATCCTATGCACAAGTTTTGCAAACAACAAAGTTATTTACATCCATTTACCTTTTACCTTGATTTCAAACTATTTACAGAACAATCAGCTGTTCTGCATTCAATAAGATGCCACACAAATTATTTGTGCCACTCCAAATAATTCTGTCCACTATAAAGGAGAACATCACAGCCTGATACCTGCAGGTCTGACGGCAGCAGGTGTATCACTCCTTTTTCTACATGGACTGTCAGGGTTCCTGGGTCATTGACCCAGTGATTTCAGTTTGTTCATGTTCGGTTTATTTTGCCACATCAATGTTGTTCTCACTTCCTGTTTTTCCCGTATCAGCTCGTCTCTCATGTCGTTAGCCAGATTATGTTCAGCTGTGTACTCACCGGTCTCTCATTATCATCCTCATCAGTCTGTGTATTTAAGTCCTCAGTTTCCTCCAGTTCATTGTCGTGTCATTGATGTTATGTTGTCGTTTCCGCCTGCGTTCAGTATAGCCAGCCATTCAGTCTTTCAGCCAGAAGGTCCTTTTGTTCCTGCGCTGTTTATCCACTCTTCATAATAAACCATCTTCAGTTCTTAACTATCCACAAGTCCTGCGTTTAGGTCACTTCCTTGCCTCCACACGACACAAATCCTGACAGCGTGTGCGCATACCGTGTGTGTGCATGTGTGTATGTCTCTGTGTATATGACTTCCCGTCTTAAAAAAGGCCATCTCCCCACACCCAAGGTACACCAAACTCCTCTACAAAACATGATTATTAGGTCACAAGCACTGAGACTCCCACTCAGGTATCCCTTGGGGAATTTCCACTAAGCTATGGCTTCCCTTTGTTCTACTTTCACAGCCCAAGGTGGGGGGGTTCTCCTAAAAGTCTAGTCCTAACTTTAAGATACGTTTAGGCCTTTATTGCATCCAGGGCAGTGTCAGTGTCTCTACAATACTCTACATTTCTTGTAACTTATTTCTAAATCCTAAAGTGAACTACAAATATCTTCACTGGCTGTATGCAAGTAGCAGTGCCATGACAAGCATCTGTAAACAAAAGAGCTGTGTACAAACACAATGACAAAGGCTAATGAGGACGGAGAAATACATTTAAAGGGTTGAGAGTAAGTAGAATGACATCAAAAATCAAATTGATTGAGAAAAACTTCAATCTATGTTAATACTACAGTGTGATCACTAGATGAAGACAAAGAGTTCTGTTCTTGTGGATAACAGGTTGAAGACCTGCTGCAAAATTGTTCACAATGAGTCACAGTGACTGACAGCAAGTTAGCCTGGGCCCTGGATGTGTTTTTGAATATCCCTGGATCTCATAAAAGAATTGTTTACTGGAGGGAAGATAAATTCAGCTATCTGATCGCCGGCTATCACAGGCAAGGTCTCTGTCAGAGCTGAGCATCACTCTGGCAGCTCGAAAGTAACATCAGCGCCTATGTTGACTGGTCTGACAAACTGGATTCAGCAATGGGACAGCTGTGCTGCAAAGCAGGTTAATCAGGTCATTAGTTATCTAAAACACATCAACAATGATGGTGGCAAGCATCACAGTAAGTAACCATAGTGACAGTGGGATGGTCTGAAACTGAAACTGGATAAATGATCTGAGGTTATTATATCCATCCGATATCAAGATTGCACTAAAACCTATTAAAATAAATAAACTGTATGTGTAGATAGTGTGCATTATTGTTGTAACCTTAAGAAGAAAAAGATGTGCATATCTGTGTATTCAGAGTGTGAATACACAGAAAGACAATAGAAAGTCACGTACGTTGTTGTGTTCCACGTTCACAGAGGAGTAATGAAATCTAGTGGACATTTGAAGATACTACACAGAATAGTTTAAAAACCAGTGTAAAAGCAGAGTGAAAATTAAAGGACACTAAGAATAAAATATACTGCAAAATGAAATAGAAAACACAAATTAACAAACAAGGGAGTCACGTGATAGTGAAGACAGATGTCATTTGTGCACGACATTCAGTAGAAATAACAGCAACACAATCCTGACTCATGAACATCCACATCTGCATTAAGTATTGGCCTGTAGGTCCAGTCATTATCGACAGTTTAGTTCTTGTGGCATGAAATTGTGCATTAATAATTCGATTTTCTGCAACCTGACATTTGTTGAATAACTGATTGGGCCAGTTTATAAAGTAAGTTGATACATAAGAGTTATACCATAGATGATCTATTTGGGTGGAGTTTCATTGGCACATGTTGATTACATTCTTCTTATAACGAGGACAGAGGAGAGAGCAGAGGAGATGAAGACTATGAAGTTTATTTTAGTATTATTTTGTGACTTCAACCTTGAGGCAGCACATCTTTGACATGTTATATTTATTTCACTATAATATTTAGTAAATTTAGTAAATCCAAAAGATTTCAAGACTGGGCTCAGCACCCAGATCCTAATCTTTGAAGACGTCCTTCCCTTAGATGTTGGAGGTAACAAGTGAAGCAGCAAAAGATGGCAGCCGCCTCGCAGTCCCAAACTACAGAATAGGAATTAAGATCATCACAATTACTGTCATTTAAAGGACCCCAGCAGCCATTTTTTCCACGGTATGTAATACCATGATGACATTTTAGACACCTGATAATTTTTCAAATAAGGCAGTTTACCAGTGCCTTGGTATAAAAATTCATTTCTAGAGACTTAAAATCTTCTCGCCACCAAGTGAAGTACATATCGAGTCATAACAATAGTAAGATTATGTAACTTTTTTTGTGTTCAAACTACATTAAATGTCATTTCAAGTTTAACATGTTTGTAAGCTTGTTTTCATACCATACAGAAACCCAATGTGATTTAGAAAATGGACAGCTGTATTCCAATTTGTAGTAAAGGTTTACCAGTATGGTCCAGTGATATATTGTGTTGTGGGAATTAAGCAAATGCTGTAAAGGCATGCAAAATCTACCATTTCCAACTTACACTTTCCACCCTCGTCAGAGTAACGCTGTGCAGAAATGAGCAGCTCATCCAATTCTGTACTCTGAGACAGATTTTTGCAATCTTTGATGATCCTTGGCTTGAAGAATGTTGGCCACTTTGCAAGGAGCTTACCAGACACTTCCTCCACAACAAACAGCATTGTGAAGTCTTGGTCAATCTTAAACACAAAGTGTAACAACAGAAACAACACTTTAACAAGAAAACAAACAAAGGAACCACAAAGCGGTCATTAAATCATTTTATGCCTTACCAAGCCAGGTGTATCCAGAAATCTTGGGAAAAGGTACAGGACAGTAGAAGCTGTGGCAGGTTCTTGAACCACTTTTTGCCTATGTTGAAATGTCACCTTCATGTTGTCTTTGACATGTTTCATGTCAGTTGAGTGCCTCTTCCTTGCATTTATCACCTGACAACGGCCTCACATTTGAACACAAGTTGCGAAGAGTCTTGGGGCTGTCTTGAAAAGCTGACTTTTGATTACTTCATCTCTTCTCAGGAACCAGCATATCACCACCTTCCAAGAATAAAATAAGGTCCAGCATATAACACCATTTCTTTGCAAAATATCTAGCATGTCTTGTTCCTTTAGACTGAGCTAAAATTAATTTTGTTAAGAAAAAACATCCTTGGTCCATTTTTAAGTAGTACAAGCTGTGTAACATGACTGCAATACAGTATTCTCTCAATTATAGCAGGGGTTAGTAGGAACCATATTTCTATTTTATTATTTTTATATATTTTAAGCCATAAAACCCCTCCCCACTCTCTAACAAACCCTAATATAACCCTGTTATTCATTTTTAGACTAGAAAATGCTTAATTTACCACGAAAGAATTTAAATCTAAAAAATATAAACAAAGAAAATACCTACTGGCTACAGAAATGCACACTATAATGAAATTCCCATAATTTACAAGATGTAGGGGCCATAATAGTGTAAAAATACTCTCAGGTTACCCTTAAGCATCCTAGTTCACCTAAGGCAGGGTCTCAAACCTAAATGAACTGCCATCTCATTGGAGGGCTACTTCAAAAAAACAGAAACCACAAAGAAAACACCCACAAATATTCCTGACAATGTAGCGTTTGGTTTGTTCGTTTTTAAATTTCAAAAATTGTATAACAAGACAAAACTGCAAATATGAACGCATCCCCCCCTCTCACTCTTAACTAACCGATGCCTTTAATTGAACTACCAAATGAACACAATGGTCCTCTCTTTCTGGTCAGACACTTTGCAGCACTTCTGCTGTAATTTTGTTCATATTTAACAAAATAAAAATGCAGAAATAAGTGTTCACATTAGTTTTTTACTCTCACTGAACTAACAAAGCCAATCCCTCCACATGTTTGTACTCTCTTGTTACCTCGGCCAGGTCCGCGGCTCTGAACCGTGGTAATGACACCTCTGGCTAATACGTCGGGTTGTCGGGCTTGTAGCTTTACTGTCAGCGAACACAGTGTACAGTCGAGTCTTAACAGCTTTCTTACAACCAGGCACTCATTTTGGCAGCAGTGGTTATTATTATATTTACATGCAACAGCCAGATTATGCTAAATGAATATTAGGAAAGTAACTGGTACTTTGCAGAGTTCTAGCTAGCAGTATTCTAGCTCAACAAAAACAGTTAAAATTCAAATATGACACTTGAAGATAATGTATTTTGATATAAATACTATTTTTTTTACTAGTTATCATGTTACTTGTTCTAACATCAATCTAAAACTTAATATTTAACCGAATAAAACTTACCGCAGCAGCAAGAAAAAATGGCGACCGAAGATTCTGAAATGCGGAGCTCCACAGGAAATGAAGGTGTGGTCTAATTTAACACCCACAGTGTTAAAATGCAGTAACGACTAAAATCCACACTAACACTTTTCAGGAATCAACTCCCGATGTGTTATTTTAACTCGATTAAGTGTTGAACTAACTCGGAACTCTGTTGAATTCTACTAACACTGAAAAATCAACACTGGCATTTTTGCTGTGTAGCAATGCCCCTGACTGCGAGGCACTCGATTAATCATTAGCATTATTTTTGCCATTGTTATGCAACATTACACAACACGTAATCATGTGTGTGAACTTCAAGCCTTACAGCTGCTTTGTTTGAATACCCTGCGGATGCATGTGAGATTAAAAAAAGAAAAAAGAGGAAAAACACCGGAAATCGAAAGAGGAAGTTCATTTTACTGCCACCGGGTTCTAATAAATAACATGAAGCAGCTTTTGTTTGTCAGTTATGGAGCAGCTGAAGGTGCTTCACATCTTTACCCTTGGTAAGAAAATCTTCCTTTTCGTATAATGTTTTTCTTTATATTGTGCAGATCAAGAATATTATAGTTAACTAAAACTATATGTAAAAAATAAAGTCTTTTAGTTAACTAAACTAAAATAAAAATTTAGATGGAATATAATTAGTTTTAGTAGGAATTTTATTACAACTTGCCCGATGAGGCATTGAAACTTGAGTCTACAAGCCCGAGTGAACTGCTTTCAAAAGATTATGTTTGTTCATTGTAAGACCTGTAGTGATTTTCCTAAATCAATTAAAACTAAACTAAGTTGCATCATGTTCAAATAATAAAAAAGAAACTGAAATAAGAAATTAAACTCTGGAGGCTAAAGTGAAAATAAATTAAGAACATCCATCCATCCATTTGCTTCCGCTTATCCTTTTCAGGGTCGCGGGGGGCGCTGGAGCCTATACTAGCTGTCATAGAGCGAGAGGCGGGGTACAAAAGAAAAATTAAGAACAAAAAGTAAAAAGATACAAAACTATAATAACTCTGATACAGAAGCAGTATGAATGAATACATCTTTAAGACTCAGTTTTCATTTTTTTTAATTTTATTTTTTATAAATGATAACATTTGTTACATTATTTTTAACTAACTTTATATCATAAGCAATCCCATGTTTTCCTCTTCATCAGTTTCTTGTCTCTTTGCGTCCTCCACACCTGCAGCAGGTAAGTTTCTTCTTATGTGTCTCATATGAATATTTCAACTTGAAGAAAATATTAAATACAGTTTATATTATGTGCTGATAGGTCAGATCAGACTAGCTGGGTCTGGGTCCACTCGGTGCTCTGGAAGGGTTGAAATCTATCACAGTGGCTCCTGGGGAACAGTCTGTGATGATGACTGGGACTTAAATGATGCAAAAGTGGTCTGTAGACAGCTGGGCTGTGGGACAGCAGTGGAGGCCACTGCATCTGCTCACTTTGGTGCAGGAAGTGGAGAAATCTGGCTTGATAATGTGGCCTGTTCAGGAAGTGAGAGTTCTCTAACTGCGTGTGAACACAGAGGATTTGGGAAACACAACTGTGGACATGGTGAGGACGCTGGTGTTGTCTGTTCAGGTGAGATATTGTTCTAATAAATTGTGTTGAATAAATGTATCTTTCTCTGTTTAGATGAACAACTCTGTGACCCAGTCACTATAACTGGGCCAAACTGAATGACAAGAAGGAAAGTTGGGCTGGGTTATGCTGATTGGGTTTCTTTTGGTTTCTTCAGAATTTAAATGATACAAAGTATGTTATCTTTCATAATTATTATTGTTGGTAAATGTGTTTGATTTTTGCCATGGCCAAATAACAAAAAAGAAACACTAACACTCTTTAAGCAAATGTGCCTGTGACTAGGTGCTCATATCAGATTATCCGGGTCTGGGTCCACTCGGTGCTCTGGAAGAGTAGAAATCTACCACAGCAGTGCGTGGGGAACAGTCTGTGATGATGACTGGGACTTAAGTGATGCTAAGGTGGTCTGTGGACAGCTGGGCTGTGGGACAGCAGTGGAGGCCACTGCATCTGCTCACTTTGGTCCAGGAAGTGGGAAAATCTGGCTTGATGACGTGGCCTGTTCAGGAAGTGAAAGTTCTCTAACTGAGTGTGGACACAGTGGATTTGGGAAACACAACTGTGGACATGACGAGGACGCTGGTGTTGTTTGTTCAGGTGAGAAAAGGTATTACAGGTCATCATGTTCTTGTATAATATGCATTAAGTCTGACTTCAGTTTCAGGGAATATTAAAATATAGGAATGCCTTGTGCCTGATAGGTCTGATCAGATTATCTGGGTCTGGGTCCACTCGGTGCTCTGGAAGAGTAGAAATCTACCACAGCAGTGCGTGGGGAACAGTCTGTGATGATGACTGGGACTTAAGTGATGCTAAGGTGGTCTGTGGACAGCTGGGCTGTGGGACAGCAGTGGAGGCCACTTCATCTGCTCACTTTGGTCAAGGCACTGGAGAAACCTGGCTTGATAATGTGGCCTGTTCAGGAAGTGAAAGTTCTCTAACTGAGTGTGGACACAGTGGATTTGGGAAACACAACTGTGGACATGACGAGGACGCTGGTGTTGTTTGTTCAGGTGAGAAAAGGTATTACAGGTCATCATGTTCTTGTATAATATGCATTAAGTCTGACTTCAGTTTCAGGGAATATTAAAATATAGGAATGCCTTGTGCCTGATAGGTCTGATCAGATTATCTGGGTCTGGGTCCACTCGGTGCTCTGGAAGAGTAGAAATCTACCACAGGAAAAACTGGGGAACAGTCTGTGATGATGACTGGGACTTAAATGATGCAAAAGTGGTCTGCAGACAGCTCGGCTGCGGGACAGCAGTGGAGGCCACTGCATCTGCTCACTTTGGTCCAGGAAGTGGGAAAATCTGGCTTGATGACGTGGCCTGTTCAGGAAGTGAAAGTTCTCTAATTGAGTGTGGACACAGTGGATTTGGGACACACAACTGTGGACATGACGAGGACGCTGGTGTTGTTTGTTCAGGTGAGAAAAAATACACAAAACAACTTGATAAACTTAATTTTCTCCATCAATCATGTAAGGTACATGGGGTCAAAAGCAACAAATCAACCTGGACCCATCATGTTTCCTCCACTGTGCAGTGTTTGACATTTTTCTGTCAGTTTGCAGTATAGTGTGTTCTGTCAAGTTTTTCTTTAATGGTTTTTACTCAGGATTCAGTGGTTACTTGCCAGGGGAACTGTTTAAATAGATATGCATTTGCCATATACAAGCAGAGCACAAAAAGTGATCATTATTCTTTTTATTTTTTATTCTTTCATCTAACTAGTACACTGTTGATATCTCTTCATTTACAGACAGTTAATGTTTCAGATGCATGTCAAAGCTCTTTCAGATTATATTTCCAGCTTTCCCAGAGATCTGTTTTTGAGGCAACAATCGCATCAGCAGATGCATCGTGCAGATAACAAACTCAAAATAAGCGTAGCTTATCTTCACACCTTCAGTTTTGATTTGTAAATTAGCTGAGGCCCAGCTAAGGTTAGCATTTGGAGATGCTGTAGTGCGGTTTTACATACTTTTTCTAACCTACTGTACATGGAGCATTTTGATATTTAGCATGGTGTTATTAATATTTTGCCATCTAACTCCGTCTTGTCAAATGACAGAATCCTGTTCTAAGAGTACAAGCAGAAATGACAGTGTGGCTCACCACAGAGACCACATTCCTTTATTTTTATTTTTTATTTTTCCTGTCCCATTTGGTTCTTTAGCCGTCAGAATTGTTGTCTGAAGACCAACAAGGATACCCAATGGATTTACTTTACCAAATGGATCATCACGGCCTTGCCGTATTGGTCCATTTGATCGACCTTTGTTGTTATTATTTATTTTATTTTATTTTCAGTTGTTACAGACGGGACAGACATGACTGAGGGATAGGAAAGGGAGAAAGAAAGATGAAGTAAAAGAAAAACAGAAGGGAAGAGGGACAGTGAGAGAGGGCACTTAAAAAGAAGAGGAAAAAAATCTCCTGGATCACCTGTTGAGAGAAAAAGAAGAGAAAACAAGCAAAAAAACAGAGCAACATACTAAACACAGCACCATCACGTTAATCTAGCTAAGTGTAAACAGCAGTAAATACTAAATATTGAATGTTGTTGTGTAGCAAGCAGGACCAACAGCGCACAATGTGCTTGGAAATAGCACCAATAGAGGTGTAGTTTATGTCTATGAACAGTGAACACCCGTGTGCACACCTGTGTGGATCAGCGCGCTTCTATTCAAAAGGTTTCCCCATGTAATGGTCTGCTAGAGGATGTAGAGAGCCATAGCCCCGCCCCCATGGCATGAAGCAGGCATGGAAGAGATCCAGGCCCCAGACATCCAGAGGCCCCAGAGTGCGAGAGCCCAAGAAGGACCACCGGAGGGGCATCCGTGCCACCCTCAAGAGCTGAAGAGAGACCACATTCCTAACATGTAATTGAAAATATATTTAAATGCACTGCAGCTGATTTGTACCAGCCTAAAATGTCCTCATGTAAAATGGTGAAACTACATTTTTATGCAAATAACTTGCGTATCAGCATGATTGATCAAGCATATTCACATAGATACATGGGCAGAAACACAAAAATGGCTCAAAACTAAACATCACAACACCTTCACATACTAACACACCCACACACAGTAAGTTACTCAGGCAAACAAGAAAAGCAGCAGCTGGTGTGTAGAGGAGATTTTAAACAATTCGGAGCACTGTTAAGTATGGGTGTCCATGGCTTTCTGCAAATTGTGCAGCTTTTACATGAGGATAACATCAACCAGTGAGGCTCTCTTTTCTTGACTCCTTTCCACTCTTAAAAACATTAAGGAAAAAAATAAACTGAAGGCAAGCAAACCCAACAAATCCAGGACTCTGCTTTGACACAACCAGCTTTAAGGCTTGGTGTACTTATAAACATAAAACTTTAACAAATTAGATGCAAAGAAACTGTCTTTGAGGAATTATGAAACAAAAACAAAACAGAAAAAAACCCCATTACATTAAACAGAGAACAGTGAGTCCGTTTTTTAGCGTGTATGTTTGGTGTTTTACTGTAAATTTCTTCTTGATTGTTTAGAGCAGGGCTCGGAAACCTATGGCTCGTGAGCCAGATGTGGCTGTTTTGATGGCTGCATCTGGCTCGCAGGCAAATCTTTAACAATAAAAGAAATATGATATTAAAACTATAAAACATTCCCATGTATTTCAATCAATTCATTTTCTACCGCTCATGTTGATGGTTGCGGATGGCTGGAGCTAACCACAGCTGTCCTCCGAGACAACACCAAATTTTTATTGGATAATGCGTAACATACATGGGTCATTGTGAGGTCAGGAAGTAAACTTCCTTCCTTTTAATCGAGTAGTCAGCTAGCCAATTGCAGAAACCCTTTTATCGAAGATGGCTAAAAGAAAAAAAGATGACGAATATCGTACTTTTCAGCAGGAATGGACAGAGGAATTCACCTATGTGGAGAGAGCAGGTTCTGCAGTGTGTCTAATATGCAATGATAAAATTGGATCGATGAAATGGTCAGATATAAAGCGCCACTTCGACACACGCCATACTACATTTGCATTGAAATATCCTGTAAGGGACAGCTTGATGTTGCTAGTTAACTTTTTGGCGACTTTTCAGATACAGACAAGATAATCAAACAAGTAAAAGATATGCCTCCGTCGGCAAAAACTGTTCACAATTGTACCACCATGATGGCAAATCAAATTGAGGCAACATAAGTGAAGGACATAATAATGGATTGCATTTATACAGCGCTTTTCGGGGCCCTCAAAGCGCTTTACAATTCCACTATTCATTCACTCTCACATTCATACACTGGTGGAGGCAGCTACAGCTATAGCCACAGCTGCCCTGGGGCAGACTGACAGAAGCGAGGCTACCATATCGCGCCATCGGCCCCTCTGGCCATCACCATTAGGCGGTAGGTGAAGTGTCTTACCCAAGGACACAACGACCAAGACTGTCCGAGCCGGGGCTTGAACCGGCAACCTTCCGATTACAAGACGAACACCCAACTCTTGAGCCACAATCGCCCTCAATTATTGAAGTTAACTCAGAAAGATCAATTGGAGAAAAAGAGTCTAAATGAATATCAATGGTACTGAAAGTAGCTTTTTATATTTTTATTAGTGTGTCCCACAAACAGCAAATATTGTCAAAAAAAGTAAGAAATCTTTGGGGGTGCTTTGGTCTACATCACCCCCTTTGATTGGGGGTGATGTAGATTCATAATATTATCTACAGCCAGGGCTAAAATCGCCCCTGGCTGTAGATAATATTACATCTGTGGGATGATTATTGGTAATTTCTTCTCTAATGAATAAAATTTTATTTGTGAAGAAGTTCATGAAGTCATTACTAGTTAACGTTAAAGGGATGGTTGGCTCAACAGAGCTCTGACTGTTTGTCAGCCTGGCTACAGTGCTGAAGAGAAACCTGGGGTTGTTCTTATTTTCTTCAATCAGTGATGAATAGTAAGATGTTCTGGCTTTGCGGAGGGCTTTCTTATAAAGCAGCAAACTATTTCTCCAGGCTAAATGATGATCCTCTAAATTTGTGACACGCTATTTCCTCTCCAGCTTACAAGTTATCTGCTCGTATCTGCTCATAGGCGGCTTACGAGCAGATAACTCATAGGCAGTTATCTGCCTAAAGCAGATAACTATAATTCTCCGTGGTTTGAGAATTATACCACGGAGTCAAATACTTCTGATTAGAGACCTTAGTTTTCACAGGAGCTACAGTATCCAGAGTCGTACGTAGTGAGGAGGTAAAATTATAATAATCGACCTCTGTTGGAGTAGCGTTCAGGTAGCTGCTCTGCTCTATGTTGGTACAGGGCATTGAAGATGATAACAGTGGGTGGATTATATTCTTAAACTTAGTTACAGCGCTTTCAGAAAGACATCTGCTGTGATAAAGTGATAAAGGGTTTTCAGGAAACACTGTTAAATGTTCAGTTTCTATGCCATATGTTAAAACAAGATCTAGAGTGTGATTAAAGTGGTGGGTGGGTTCTTTCTTTACATTTTGAGAGAAGCCAATTGAGTCTAATAACAGATTAAATGCCATGTTGAGGCTGTCATTTTTAGCATCTACATGGATGTTAAAATCACCCACAATAATTATTTTATCTGAGCTTCATTTAAACTAACATAATCATCCTGCTGCAACCAGGTTTCTGTAAGGCAGAGTAAATCGATTTGTTGATCAATTATTAAGTCATGTACTAACAGAGACTTGGAGGAGAGAGACCTAATATTTAATCATCCACATTTCACTGTTTTACTCTTTGGTTCAGATGTGGATACTGTATTGTTCTTTCTTTGTGATTTTTTTTTATGTTTAAGTTGTTTATTGCTGGTTTTTAGTTTGTTTTATGTCTGTTTGGGAGCTGACACAGTCTCTATGGAGATGGGGTTTGGGGGGGGTGTAACCTGTACGAAACATTATTTAACAAGAGTCTTAACTCTAATTAACCTGTGAAGTAAAACAAATTTCTTAGAATTCACCTCATCCCATATCTTGTGTTTTAAAATTTCTGAATACATATTTTAATTTAACAAACTTTCGCTAAGCCTACCTGGGGTTGAAAGTCCTGATAAATGTGTGGCGTTTCAGCGGGTACACCGGCTTGCGCGAGTGTTTCGCTTTACACTACATTCAGTCATCCACCCATTGACACACTGGTGATGGCAGCTACATTGTAACCACAGCTTCCCTGGGGCGCACTGACAGAGGCGAGGCTGCCGGACACTGGCACCACCGGGTCCTCTGACCACCACCAGTAGGCAACGGGTGAAGTGTCTTGCCCAAGGACACAACGACCGAGACTGTCAAAGCTGGGGCTCGAACTGGCAACCTTCTGATTACAAGACGAACTGCAAACTCTTGAGCCACGATCACCCACGATAATCTCCCAAATTTAGGACTACAAGTTAAAAAAGAACTAACAGAAATAAAATGCACTTCAGCTAAATACTTTTACAATTTATTTTTTATAGCCACAGGTTGCCGACCCCTGCCCTAAGCCATTAGATGATGCATTCGCTGACACCTTGCATTCACAGCTTGGGTCATACATGGCTAACACTGGTGATGTCACCTTGTGTTCCAGGTCAAGAAACACTCAGCAGTTTCTCTTAGATAGGTCTCTTTCTTAAACAGAAGCCTGTCATGCTTAACTTTTGAGAATATAAGTAAATCTTTCTTTAAAAGAACTCTGTCCTGCTTAACTTAAAATCATATAAATTAATAGAAAGCAACAGAACAAAAATATTCTTGTAACTGTGCACATTTAGTGCATTTAGTACAATTGGCTTCAGTTGAGGTATTATTTCAGCTTTTCTAATGCTAATCAGCTGCTCCTGTTTGTAAACCCGCTTGTTCCCATGATTACGCATCTTAACTCATCATCATTATTCATCTATGTATTACTTTTATGTATTAGTCATCTATTTGTTGTAATCATCTATCCTTGCAGTTGTTTATTACACAAATTAAATTATATTATCACACTTCTGGCCACATAGCGCTGATATTCACTGCACATGCCCATATTAACCTTAACCAGAGGGTTTAAAAAATAAACCAGTGTTTACATACCATATCTGCTTCTGCCGTGGCCTGGTGGACAAGAAATTGGTTAAGGGTTCCCCGAGCTTTCACGTCCCTCATGTTCTTCATGTGCCCACCACTAGAAGCATGCCTATGGAAAAAGTGCGCCGGCACACAGTGCAGTGCGCTTTATAGGTGTTATCGTACACTTTTCCAGCCAGGTGTTTTCCTTTTCCCATTCCTCCCTGTACTTTTGCAGCCTATTTTTCTTTCTCTGAGGGGAACAAACATTGCTGCTCTAATGCTGGGCTCACACTGTGCGATTTTTGGCCCATTTTGAGCCGATTTTTGAGTCATGCGACCGATTTGGTGATCGGCCCAATTTTGGCCTTCATCGTGCATCGTGTAGTATATGTGGGGTAACGAGAAGCGATTAACTCCTCAAGCAGCTCCCGATCATCAATCGCTCGTGAGCCGCTCACACTGCTCACGCGCAAACACGTAAACGTCGGTGAAAAAGATGGAGCAGCACGGCAGTGCAGCGTGTGAACTGGACACAAGCGATGGAGGCACAACTTGTAGAACTTTGGAAAGCTCATCCGAGCCTTTTCGATGTGGCATCACAAAATTATCACGACCACAACAACCGTGAAAATAGTTGGATTTACATGCTGCTCAATCACAGCTGCCTGATCATGTTTTTCATTAGCAATTTAGCAAAGTTGATGGTGGTGGTGTGTCTGTGTGAGTGAAAGACAGAGAGAGCGAGCGACAGATTTTCTGTTATAACCTTCATTTTATGGACGCACAGTGTGAGCACTCAGGTCGCATCAGAGCATCGGGTGAGACCCTGCATCGTGACCTACCAACTTCTAACCCCTGCGCGTCAATCGTGCAGTTTGAAAATTGCACAGTGTCTGCCCAGCTTTAGGTGTACTGTCGTCCGAGACTTGCACCGCAGTGTCGGCGTTTGTTTCCCTGTTGGCCATGCTTCTTGTTGTGATCATCTGTTGTCTTCCTGTATTTTCTCTGTAAGCGGCCTTTCCTCGACCAATGAGATGAGCAGTAATCTGAATTGTCATACTCGAATTGCCATAAGTGTGCTGTCAGCTCATTGGTCACAAAGCAGGAGAGGGGCTGGGAATTATGTTTTCAAACAAAGCGTTAATTCCATTAAAAGTTATAGACTACTTTTGATTCTCACTGTATTACGGGACAAAGTGCGTCCCTTATTAGCTCAATACGGGACGTGTACTTTTGTTTCTAAATACGGGACGATTCAGTTTTTTAAGGGACGGTTGGCAACCCTAATGGTAAATGGACTAGTTCTTATATAGCGCTTTTCCACTCTTCTGAGCACTCAAAGCGCTTTACACAACTTGTGCATTCACCCATTCACACAAGCACAACTGACATTCACACACATTCATACTCCGATGAATGCATCGGAGAGCAATTTCGGGTTAGTATCTTGCCCAAGGATATTTGGCATGCAGACTAGGGGAAGCCGGGAATCGAACCACCAACCTTCCAATCAGTAGATGACCTGCTCTACCACCTGAGCTACAGCCACAATGACAATTGCTATACACTTTACATCAGATGACCACTTTGGTTGCAAGATTCAGATGATTATTTATTAAAAGATAGAGAATTAAAATGACAATAAGAAAGAAAAGTATTTCTTTGTGCCCCTCTTTCCCTGGTAATGTGTCTGCAACCACAGTTGCAGACACATGATCTGGGCCACCAAAGGGTCGTCATTCTTTGCGGTATGTGGGCCATATGTAAGTTGTGTGCAGCCACGGGCCAGTTGCAAGCACACTGCTGGCCCTCTGCTGGCCCTGAACAGGTTCAGCTCTGGACCCAGATGTCAGCCTAATGTCTACCTTAATCAAGCCATGTAATAACAACATGTGCATAATAGTGCAAAAGTAAAATGACAAAACTCTGATCAGACAGTGAATGGACTGACTCTTATACAGCACTTTTCTATTCTCCCAGATTGCTCAACATGCCACATTTACCCAATCACACACTTTCTCTAAACTGAGCGCTTCCTAACTACATTCATACACATTCAGACTTGACACTAACCTTCCGATCAGTGGGTGACATGCTCTACCTCCTGAGCTACAGCTACGCACTGGCAAAGATGAGCAAACCATAACTAGGTTTTGGCTAAAGTGTACACTCACAAACCTGTCAAACCTGCATTTGTAATGTTGGCTACCATAGCAGTATAGTATTGCAACATGGCATTTGAGTCTTCTAACTAAAATAGGAACATAAATATTGCCATCATTGCCAGACCTGGCCCACATCTGGTTGACATGCAGCCATGACACCGGTCAGTCAGAAATGCCAGCTTGATGCCAGATCCGGGCCAGACCCATTTTTCTATGGGTCTGGGTCACATGAACCAAATCACAATCGAGCCAGATATGGCATTCCAACCGCTATGGACAGCGCAATCTATGCCAGGCCTGGCCCATATCTGGATGACATACGTCTTATCATGCCAGAAGTCAGCCAGCAGTGCAGGCTTGATACCAGATCCGGGCCAGACCTGCTTGCGATGTGGAAAGGACCTCTCCTGGTTTCATCTTCAGGACTCCAGTTGCTGGATGCTGAACGTCGTGCTCGGCCCCGCTGACACCACCAGTCTCGCCCCCTAGCTGCCATCCTAACTAATTACACTGATTGGTTCCGTTAACATCCATCCATCCATTCGCTTCCGCTTATCTTTTTCAGGATTTCGTGGGGCACTGGAGCCTATCCTAGCTGTCATAGGGCAAGAGGCGGGGTACACCCTGGACAGGTCGCCAGTCTGTCGCAGGGCTAACACACAGAGACAGACAACCATTCGCGCTCACATTCACTTCCGCATTCACACCGGTTCCGTTAACATCCTGCTGTGGAATGCAATTACACCGCAGATGTAACCTAACTCTGACCATGAAACCACAACCACTGTGCACCAGTCACACACTGTTCTTTACTTTAAATCCACCACATTATAGCAAATTAACCTGTTTATCCTGCAAAACACAATTTCGTATGTACTGGCTCAATGTCCGTTTTAAAAACATGAGGACTTACATGTAAGCTTTACATTTCCAGTTTATCAAATCCCACTGAGACCTTCAAATCTAACCTCTGTTCGTCTTGTCCAATCTTTCTTATCTTTCTCCAACTCTGGGTGAGATTTATTTCTCTACCTGCGAAATAAAGTAGCTGGACCTTTAGCTAGCAATACACTGTGAGACAAACTGCTCACAAACAGTTTGTGTGTTTGCTGATGTTTGTTGAGCTGATAAAAATGTTGCATTTGAAATGACCTGACACTTAAAAAGTCACTCCCCTCATTTTCATTCCTCTTCAGTAGGGCTAGCTAGATACTGCAACTGCAACTTACAGACACCTACAGTCGTTTCAGTGTTGTGCAAAAAAACATAAAAAAATAAACATAAAATAAACCACTGTCCCACTTTTAACCCATAAACGTTGGCCAATGCCATCTCTCTTTCTCTCTCTTTACCTCTCTTGCCATCCCTGGTGATTAATAAATGAACAGGACTGCCTTTCAAGTGTCACTGTCTAGGTTTAAACTGGTGTCATAAAGGCTAGCGGTAACAAACAATAAGTCCCCCCAAATGCGTTAAACCAGAGATAAAGAGCAAGTTTAGAAAATGTAAGGAGTAGAAAGTACAGATATTTGTTTAAAAATGTAGGGAGTAAAAGTAAAAAGTAGTCAGAAAAAAAGTACTTAAGTACAATTTTCAGGTATCTGTACTTAAGTACAGTAACAAAGTATTTGTACTTTGTTACTTCCCACCTCTAGTGTTATTATACTGTCTATGCTTGGAAAGAGCCAAAGTTGTGTTAGCAGTTTCTGTCCCAGATACCATCTTGCTCTCATCTTTTCTAAACTGGATTTTATTGCCAGCAGACATGGTATTGATTCATGTAGAGCTTGAGAAGGGAAAGTGGAGGTGATAGTGGGTTGCAAAGTGGCTTGCAGTGAGAATGTCACTAAAGAGAATTACCAGTTGGATATGTAAACTGGTATCAGTTGAGCCATATGGATTGTTATTGGGATTAGCTGAGGACATCGGTGTAGCTTGACTTTGTGATCTATTAAAACTAACACTATTCTTTTTTTTTCTTTTCTTTTTTTTTTTGTTAGTGAGTCTCCCAAAACCCAGCATCTCTGTAAATGAAGGTCAGGTTAGCTGGGGTCAGAATATCAGCATCACTTGTTCCGTCTCATCTGAGTTCTTAGATGGAACTTTCACCCTCAAGAAAACCTCAAGTAATTTCAGTCAGACTGAAACAGGATCCAGATCTGCTACCTTCAATATCCACAGAGTGGACTTCAGTGATGATGGACTGTACCAGTGTCAGTATGAGAAACGCATTTCAAGTAACACATTCAGCTCCCCCCTCAGTGACTCTGTCAGAATCTCTGTTACTGGTAAGAAGAAATACACTTTCCTGAACATCATGTTTCATTTGTTTTCTATAAGTAGGGCGCTCAGTGAGCTACAACAAATGTATTATTGTGCTGGTGTTGTGTGTCTCTTTTCAGTAATCTTTCCAAAACCCAATATCTCCATCAGTCCTGCTGGTGAGGTGACCTGGGGTCAGAACATTGGAATCATTTGTTCAATCTCAACTCAAACTTTAGGTGGAACGTTCATTCTGATGAAAACATCAGATTCATTCAACAGGACCCAAAACTCAAACACAAACTCTGCTACCTTCAATATTCCTGAAGTAGACTTTGATGATGAGGGATTGTACCAGTGTCAGTATCAGGAAAGCGGCCCAAGTCAACAATTTTACTCCCCAACAAGTGACTCTGTTAGGCTCTCTGTTACAGGTAAGAAAACAAATACAAGTATGATCATAAATAATCAATAGCAATGCTTATAAGAGGATACTGCAGTAGTTCTTTCTTGTATTTAGAACAGCAGCTCTTTTTTTCATAAAATTTCTGGGTGGCTGACAAAATGCTCTCAAAGCCCACAGTACTCAGGACGAAACACAGACTACTGGAAACAAACTATTACACACTGTAGAGCATTTAGCAGCTAAAGAGCTAAATGTTAAGTTGAGGCCTAAAAGAGTGAATGCTGGACTTCCGTCCTTAATCCCAATGTCACTTTCACACAGTGAGACTGCAGAGGCCCAGCATCTCCTTGACGTCTCCGAATGCAGGACTTGTCTGGGGTCCTGAAGGTGCACAGATCACCAGGGGTTACAGCTTTGTCCTCACCTGTTCCATTAACTCCACATTTTCCAGTGGACATTTTATTCTCAGCTTCTCTGGCTCCAACCTCACAGAGCCAGCAGTCAACAACTCAGCCTCATTTAGTTTCCCTGTAGCTGAGTATGAACATCAGGGCAACTACAGCTGTGTGTACGAGGTCACAGTGTCCACACGGACATTCAGATCTGCTGTAATTGCACCAATTAGTGTCATCATTAAGTACAGTAAGTACAGTATTTACACATACATAAATTACACAGTTTATGCTTTTTTATTTTTTAATTACAAACAAATAATAAGAAATGTCACTGTGACAAATCTTCTGTGCACACTGTGTATCTGTATTTCTCAGGCTTCTCTGTTCATTCTGTTAATTTCTGAATGTTTACATTTAAAACCAGAAAGAGAAGAAGCAGATGTAAAGGAGGAGACTGTTCCAGTATAGAAACAAACGTGAATAGAAACAGAAAGATATGAGTCTGAAGTTTCCAAAAAAAACAAAAACAAATGCAGTAATCAGTCTTTTCAGAGTAATCCTGTGCTAGGGTGTACTTCATAGCAAAAATTACTCCATTTGTCAAGGGAGAAACTGGCAAGAATGTACCAGGGGGCCGATCCGACCTGCCCCAGATGTAAACAGGTGCCAGCCAACTTATGCCACATGTTCTGGTCTTGTTCCAGGCTGAAAGACTTTTGGGCTAACATCTTTAGAACATTCTCATTCATTTCTAATAAGGATATGGAACCAATGCCTCTGACATCCATCTTCGGTGTGGCACCGAGGGAAACTCAACTAACAGCCTCTCAGAGCAAGGCAATAGCATTCGCCTCATTGCTGGCTGGGAGATTGATTCTATTTAACTGGATAAAGGCAACACCGCCATCCCATAAACGCTGGGTGGAGGAGGTGATGGCACACCTCAAATTAGAACATCTCAGATTTACTATACAGGGCAACACCAAGAAATTCTTTAAGGTCTGGCAGCCTTTCCTTTCCTATTTTGAAGATGAGTTTCCGTCCACTCCATGACTGGCAACTCCCCCCCCCCCCCCCCCCCCCTTTTTTTTTCCCTTCCTCTGTCTGGGTATAGTTTTGTCTTACACTGTGTGGTAGGACTTGAGTTCGAGCTTTTCTGTATGAATGGTATGCTTTCTGAAAACTCAATAAAAACACTTTGATTATTATTCATAGCAAAAATTAGACAAACACTGGAATAGGATAAAATGATTGATAAGAATAAGATACTGTACATAATAGAATAGAATCAAATAATATACTGCATACAATAGAATAAAAATAGAATAAACTTTCTTAACCATCTTTCCTGTTTTAGCTTTCTCTCAGTCTGGACATTATACTGTCTGTCATCAGCAGAATTCTCAGTAATCACTAGTGAACCACAGTAAAGTTTTGAGACAGTCTGTTAAGACTGTTTAAACTTGTAAATAACTGCTTACATTAAATTGATGAAAATGATTTTATGTTTTTTACTGGTTTCATCTAATTGAATTAATTTAGCCTTTCTTTCTTTTGGTGCTGGGGACGCTGTCATATTTTTACAACTACTTTTAGTAAGTAAGTAGGTTTTTAAGTTGAGCGTGTAGTGTTGACTGTTGACTGTGTATCTGCTCCTGCTGAGCATAGTGTTCTGTAGCCAAGCTCTTGAAACTAGACTGGTGTGAATGACATACGATGTGGCTGAAAACTACATGCTCTCGACTGAAACATAAATGAGAAGTAGTTTTTATGGATAAACTGATCAAATTTTCTCTTCCTAGTGTCTTTGATGATGCTGGTGTCCTCGGTATCTGTTGGAGTCCTGCTGCTGCTCCTGCTGCTGCCATTAGTGATGTGGCTGCTGTGCAGAAGACCACGAGCAACCAAGCAGCCTGGAATCCTCGTCCAAAGTCAAAGTGTGTGCTCACCAGGACACACAATTATTAAATAATTATTCATCACATTGTTTACATGTTCATACATATTACAAATTTGCATTGTTTTCCCTTACTTGTGTTTCAGTGTCTGTCAGAGTCAGGAATAATTATATCAATGCAGATGAAGAGGATGATGAGGAGGACTATGTGAATGTTGATGCAGTGGAAACTAATGAAAAAAGCAAAGAAGTTGCAGTACTGGATGAAGAAGCGAGTGATGATTATGATGACCCAGTGAGTGATGAAGATCATGATTATGAGGAAGTGAGCCCAAATGACAATTACAACAAGCCCAAGGAGGCCTGTGTGAGCGTAGACGGTCACAGGGAAGATGAAGGGGAAACTAGTGATGAAGAAGACAACTATGAGAACATATCCTCACCATCATTAGGTGTGGATAATGATAAGGAAGAGGAAACTAGTGATGAAGAGAACGACTATGAGAATGTATCCTTACCATCAACAGTTCATTATCATTTATAATGACCTGAACTTCATAAACATCCGAAATACAACCACATAAAAAATGTTCATAAGGCTACGTCCACACGTACCCGGGTATTTTTGAAAACGCAGATTTTTCTATGCGTTTGCACCTTTCGTCCACACGTAAACGCCGTTTTCGGTCATTGAAAACTGAGATTTTTAAAAACTCCTGCCAGGGTGGATATTTTCAAAAACTCGGTTTTTGCTATTACGTGTGGACGAGATAAACAGAGAAAACGCAGCGTTAAAAGTGTGCACCTTTTTTGACGTCACACTGTGCGCCACGTTATTGTTTCAGTGAAATGAATTTCTACAATGGCGGATTTAGACAAAATGTTACTGTTAATTTTACTCTCTGCAGTGTTTAAATGCTTACATATACACACACAGTTACTGTCCCTCCACACATACGACTCAGTTCTGCTTCTATGCGCCATCTTTGTTTACTCTTTCCCGCCCAGGCTTATTGACTTCTGATTGGCCAACATTTCAGAATCAGAATCAGAATCAGAAACTTTATTGTCATTGTCATGAGAACAACGAAATTAAGAATGGTCCCCGATCATTGCATCATCCCTAGCAATATCAAAATATAAATAAAACAATAAAATTCAATAAATAAAATAGATAGAATACTTAAAATACTAATAAGATATAACAGTAAAACATTCACATACATTCTCACACACATGCTTCAGACCGTGCATAGATTAACACAAGAGTGGCGTGATGGACATTTTTTTTGTAGTATTCAGATGTGTTATTGCAGTTGGATAACAGCTGTGTTTGAGTCTATTAGTCCTTGCTCTGATTGCCCTGTACCGTCTGCCTGAGGGCAACAGTTCGAACAGGGAGTGGCCAGGATGTGAGGTGTCTTTTATGATGTTTTGGGCCTTTTTAAAACAGTGGGCGTTGTGTAGAACTTCCAGTGTGGGGAGAGGGCAGCCAGTGATCTTTTGGGCGGTGTTAATGATCCCTTGGAGTGCTTTCCTCTGAGCCCCTGTGCAGCTAGTGTACCAGATGCATATGCAGTAAGTTAGAACACTCTCAATGGTGGCTCTGTAGAAGGACACCAGCAGTCTCTGTGTGATGTTATTCCTCCTGAGAATTCTCAGGAAGTACAGTCTCTGTTGGGCCTTTTTCAGCAGCTCGGAGGTGTTCACACTCCAGGAAAGGTTCTCCTCTATATTGACTCCCAGGAAGCGGAAGCTTGCCACCCTTTCTACACAGTCCCCATTTATGAATAGTGGTTGGATCTCTGCCTTTTTCCTTCTGAAGTCTATTATGAGTTCTTTGGTTTTTGAAGTGTTGAGGAGGAGGTTATTGGCCTTACACCATGACGTCAGCTGCTCCACCTCGTCTCTGTACGTAGACTCGTCTCCCTTGGAAATGAGCCCCACCACTGTGGTGTCATCTGCAAATTTCACAAAGATGTTGCTGTGGTGGCGAGGAGTGCAGTCGTGTGTGTAGAGAGAGTAGAGCAGTGGACTGAGCACACAGCCCTGGGGTGAGCCAGTGCTGAGACTCAGGGCTGAGGATGTGTGATGGCCAACTCTGACTCTCTGTCTACGGCCCAAGAGGAAGCTATTGATCCACATGCAGGTGCTGTATGGAAGCCCCAGGTCTTGTAGCTTGGCCACCAGTTTGTGTGGAAGGATGGTGTTAAAAGCTGAGCAGTAATCCACGAAGAGCATCCGCACATAGCTACCATGCTCTTCCAGGTGAGTTAATGCAGCATGGAGTGCTGTGGCTACAGCGTCTTCCGTGGATCGGTTTGCTCTGTAGGCAAACTGGTGTGGATCCAGGCTGCGGGGCAGGGCTGCTGTGATGTGTCTGCGGACCAGCTTCTCGAAGCATTTCATTACCACTGGGGTGAGTGCCACCGGTCTGTAGTCATTCAGGCCGGTGATGTGGGGCTTCTTAGGCAAGGGGACTATGGTGGAGGACTTCAGGCAGAGTGGGACAGTCGCCTGTGCGAGGGATTTGTTGAAAATCCTGGTGAAGATCCCAGCCTTCACCATTTCTACACAGATAGGAATATAGCGCCACCTGCTACACTGGCATGTTTATAGAAGCGTTTCACTTCGTTTTTGGCTTTATGTGTGGACGGGATTTTTTATAAACGAAAACAGAAAATCTTCGTTTTCAAAAATACCCGTGGACGTGTGGACGTAGCCTAAGTGTTGACAATAAATGATGGCAAGATTGGTCAGCTTGAGATTTCACAGTAAGCTGCAGTAACACCAGAGGAATATATTTTATTTCAAGCCAACATGAAAATAATCACAGGAACGTTTTTAAACATTCATTATTAACCTATTACATTTATATCCATATTTACCACTGAATAATTGCTCGATGATGTCTTTTTCCATAACTTCTCTTTTGGGTTTAGTGTTCTATGAGTCATTGAGTCGGGAACCATTTAGAGCAGAGACAGGCAGAGTTTAAAGAAGCAGAAGGACTATTATGTTTATTTTTGCTGCAAGAGAATGATCAATAAAGTTCTGCTCAGCGCCTGAATTGAATATTGCAAGAGTGTGTTTACTGTAATCTTTGCGGGTACCAAGAGTCTGGGCATCATGGTGAGTGCTTGGAAGGATTCAAAATGTGGACTAAGGAATTACCAGCATTTATTTACAGTCCCGGCAATTCACACAGGGAAGTAACGAATTTGCAAACTATATCTCAAGAACAGCAGGTTATCCAGAAGGCCACTCATCCATGCCACAGGGATGGCCAGAGACAAATCCACCAAACTGACCCCAAAATACTCACAGTCCAAACACTCACTCAGCCCTCACACTCGATTCCTGTACAAACAGGAACAGAAGGTAAGTGGCAGCTTCAAGGCAAACAAAGAAGACAAACGATTAAATGTGGCAGAAACCAAACTTCACTAACTGTTTAGTTAGCAGTCCGGCGTTGAATGACAGTCCTCCTCCAGCTTAAAGGAACCGGATGATGAGGCAAGTACCCAAGTCAACCCAAGTGCAGTCAGCCAGATGCTGGAGGAAGACACTGCAAAACAAAGTGTGGTTAGAGACAAAGAGAGAGAGAGAAGCGGGCAAGGCAGGAAACTGGAGGACCATGATACTGGGTAGGAATGAAATATCAGATTTTGCCAAGCAGCATCCCGACATCAGTGTGAGGCCTGTCTAGAATTATCACTATATTTTTTATATCCCTTTTATTTATTAAACTTACACCTGATTATATTCTGATCAATAATAAGCAATTAAGCATCCTTAACTATCAGCAAAATCACATGTAAATCATGATTCTGTGTTCAACAAATACACCATAAATAACACCATTTCATTCAGAGTTATGCATAATGATTGGCTGGTGACATATTTATTATCTTTCACATTCCTGCAGCCACACACACACTAATCTGCCAAGGTCAAAACTTGATTATGTCTGTGCACACAGAATCTGGACATTGAAACCATTTTCACTACTGAAACTGTAAATGTGCAAAACTTTGGGAATAAAAGAGAAAATAAAGACTTAAAGAGACTTACAGCTTCTATTGTCATTGTGCGGTTTCTTGCACAGCGAAATTGGGTAGATGGACCACAAAGGTGCAAAAGTAAAGAAAACAATATACAATGAGGGAAAAAAGCAATATATATGTATACATATATGTGAGTAACAATGTACATGGTGTATGCGTAGAAACATTGAAAGAGAAACATTGTGGGCTGTATACAAGGTCAGTTATACAATATAATAAATAAATAAGGGTGGAGTGGCTATGGTCAGTTAGGGTGGAGGTGGTAGTTCCAGTGAGACCAAAATATTGCACATACCAAAGATATTACACATGGGCCAAAAATATTGCACAGAACATGAAAAGACTGAGATATTGCACATGGGATGGCAGCAACATAGTTGATTAGAAGCGTCAGAGTGGATGTGTTGGAGAAGTCTGTTCACACTCTTAGTTTGCATTAAGAGTTCTGTCAGCCCACGGGAAGAAGCTGTTCTTTAGTTTAGTAATCTCAACTTTTTTCCAGAGGGCAGGATGTTGAAGAGGTGGTGGTTAGGGTGGAGGTAGTCCTTTATAATTCCCCTGGCTCTGGAGAGACATCTCGAGCTGGCAATGGAGTCCAGGGGGGACAGTGGACAGCCGATCACCTTCTCTGCAGTTTTGATGACCCTCTGTAGTCTCCTCTTGTCAGCCAGCGTACCACACAGATAGTGGCTCGGTAGAAGGACACTAGTAGGTCAGTCTGCAGCCTGTTCTATCTCCAAACCCTCAGGAAATGGAGGCGCTGCTGGGCTTTCTTCACTAGGGCTGATGTGTTTGTGGACCAAGATAGGTCCTCAGATACGTGGGTGCTGAGGAACTTAAAGGAGGCCACCCTCTCCTCAAATATGCTGTATTGCAGAAAAATGTGGGAAACTCTTCATTTCGCACAAATTTTCTGCCAGGAATCATGACCTTGCAAGACCATCCAAGGTAACTGTGCACTACAGGGATGCATTTGGCTCATCTCCTGTATATCTAACAGTGACATGGTTCGTAATTAAAAAAACCAAAAGAAAGCAGAGACATATATACTTCATATACAATGCCATGTAAGTGCAGCCTAGGACCATTCACAGATTATAATACAAAAATTAAATGGTATAATATAACATAAAACCACAGAAAACTGGCTAAATTTACATTTAAGTTAAGTTTTATTTCTCACTCAAATTCAAGTCTCTGAAGCTGTGAATGATAAATTTAAAAAGCAGACTGAGGAGCTCTTCAAGGTCATCTTCATCAACGCCAGCTCATCAGACTCACTGAAGAAAGTGATCACAAAACGTGGTGAGTTAAAGATACATCCATTCACTACCAATTCAATTAGGCATGTCTCTTAGATTTTTGATATGTTCCATGTCATTTGAAATCTACCACTGAGACGTCCATGTAGGTATGAACTCAGGAGGATGCGTTAGAACAGAGCTGTTAAAGGTCTCAGCTGTTTCTATTGAAATAATCCTAAATGGAAGCGATTACATTGAGAAAATCTTTGCTCTTTTAAGTGATCCTGATACATTCACTGCCCAACGCTTTCTAAATAAGACCTAATATGTGAATCTGGTCTGTGAAGATCAGGCCTCACATCTTCTTTGATGACCAGCAGAGACTTGTTGATACTGCATTGGGGTCCAGCACAGTGGCATTCCTGGTGCCCTCACCAAACTAACAATAATATGTCATAACGACGCAAAAATGTGAACTGAAATATGTCCCCATATTGGTCTAAATAACAAAAAATAAACACTTTTTTAAAATCTCATCTGTTATTTTTGTATCTTTATAAAACATATTTGTATGTATTAAAGTTATCAAAAAATGTACTGCATGTTGGAGCTGCCATAGCAGACTGGGATTTCCTCACAGAGAAACAGTCTTTCAGGGTGTAGATGTAAAGAAGAACCATAATATGTAACTATATCAGTCATTATGTAATTATGTCAAAAACATCTGAGTTTTGTATAGCACATGTTGAAATATAACAAATATGACTGTAGCACATTATGCTGCAAGGATTTATTAAAAAGCACCAAAATCTAGGAGGTATCATTTTTGTACCATCTTAGACAAGTAAATAATACTATCACACAAATCTCCTTAACCATTTAAAGTACTAACACTTTATATTATATAGCTGTTTTGTGAATTGGTGCTATATAAATTGAGTTATATAAAAGTTATATTCAAGTTCAAAATGAACTTCAAACTTCAAATTCAAATGAATCAAAATGAAGTAAAAGTGTTTTCACTCACTCTCAGCAGAGGGCAGTGCAAGATAGTCAGAGTTTATGTGCCTCTTTCCCCTGTTCCCTTGACTATGATGCTTTAATGCATTTCTACATTATTCCACAGAAACATTTATCAATGTAAAGCTGTTTAGAACCTACCTACAATAAGCTGTCTATTTTAAAGAGCTTGGAAAGAAAGCGAATGGACTTCATTTATTTTCATGAAGACAATTCACCTCTCATCCAAGAAGCTTCTGCAGTTCTAAAACAAGCTGAATAAGAGTAAATGTTGAGGATGAACTGTCCTGCTGAGGTCTTGACCTTCTGTATGTCAGTCAGATGACTTGTTTCTACTAACAGTGATGAAATCCAGCACACCTCAGAGCTTCATTAGTCTCATTAGTCTTCATTAGGCTCATCCAAAGACTCAATATATTTTATAATAATTCAATTGTTGACCAATTCCTGTGTGAAAGACCCTAAATCTGTAATATTATGAATTAACTAATGAGTCTCTGAATTTCACTGGTAAATATCTTAACAAGCGTATTGTGTATTTCATCCTTTACTCACATTATCATTATACAATAAATGTGTTCATTTCCAGAAAATCTAAATGTTATGATGATTTCAGGTGATTAAGTTCAGTGTTTACCCTTAATTATGTGTGACTGTCATCACATACATCAGCCACCATTCATGTCAAAACCTCGGGCTGAAAGGGAAAGACAAAATATATACACCTCACTGAAAAAAATAAATGTATTTAAAAGTCAAGAATATCACCAGTTTGTCTGTAATTTGTGTAGTGTGTAAATGCGTGTGTAAACAAATAAAAATTAAATTATCCCAAATGACCTGGAAGAATAAGTGATAGAAACTGAGGTTGCTGAGGTCCATATATAGTCTCAGCTGAGTAACTAACCACGGTGACAAATATTGCTCTAAATACAAGTAGCCACCAAAACCTGGAAGAGGATATAGAGTTCTAAGAGCCATCACACATATTTATTCACAATAAAACAGGATTTTGTGATGTTGTCCTGGGGGATGTCAACATGAAAAGTACACAGTAAAAATTAGCACAGACAGGTGTTCATCAAAAATGAAAGAAAAACATTGTAGAAGTGATTTGACCTGAGAAAATTTTAAATTTGTGTATGTAAAGAAAGCCAGTTTAAAAAAAAGAAAAAAAGAAGAAGAAAATACCCGTGTCATGTAAGCTTTGGATAAGATGGAATTAATAGCTAACACGAGAATGAGCCCACTCCTGCACCCTGATAAGTATGAAGGCTTAATTTGTTACCCAGATGATTTCAATGGGGCAAAATGTGCTTAAATTAAATCAGCCACTGTGACCATTGTTGCAGAGATCACAAAAACAAATATGGTTTTGTTTGGGATCTGGGGCTTTTGTTGGCTTTTTTCTAATAAAGTCTTGAAATAGGTGGAAGTAAAGGATTTGTAAATGATTTATTTAAAAAAGCAATTTTTTTTAGAAATAAAAAGTTCTTTCATCAGTGAAGCTGATAAAAAGCTGAAGGCAGTGGCACATCCAAATGTTCACTGTGTTTACAGAAAAGTGCCAACTTGGATTAATCAATGTGAAAAGAGAAAATGGGATGATCCACACAGTAATATGGGAACATGTATTATTTTCTTAATCAGCAAAGTAGTTTTGGTCTGTGCTGATATCTTTGGTAAAAGTGTTCTTGACTGATAAGTTGGGATTTAATGTGATAAACTTGCAGTAGATAACACAATGTACCACTGAAAGACAGGAGGCACTGTTGATGAAAATGGGCCTGTGTACACCTGCGTAGATATTCCAACCTCATTCCTGAGTTATGCTCAGTGTTACTATTAAGTATTTATATTTCTTTACCTGACTGATTAATTTTGTGTTACTCAACATCAAACTAACCTTTATTTTCTTCATAAAACAAGACATTTCTAACTTGATTCAAACTTTTGAGCTGTAGCGTAAATTGCAGTGAGAGTCCATGGTTATTGATTAAAGCAGATGATGTAGAGTATCAGGACAGGGACAGACTGTTAAAAAGTTATGAGCTGTCTTGCTGCAGAGAAAGTGGAGTCTGTCATCCTTGAAATGCTGCCAAGACAGGCAGCTGGCAGGATTGAATGATGCTCTGCCTCTGTGCTCAAGTACAGACATAGGCTTTAAGCAACCATGAGCCACTGATAAGCGTGACAGGTCAGTATTAATATGAATGCAAAAGTGGATTTGTTAAACATGAGCCACTGATAAGAAAACGCCAATGAACACGCAATAAAGTGGACTTGTCAGGGAGAGTTTTTCACTGCCATTGGAATAGTTCAGCCTAATTTTTGTTGAAATACAGAGCTAGAAAGTTGAGTCTTTGTTTCAAAATGCTGACAAAACCTTGATCAGATGCAGTCAGACACAAACAAACAGTATAAACTACTGCTCAAAAGATTGGACTCAGTTTGAAAAGTCCTTGTTTTTCATGATTAAAGTACAGTACAGCGCATTTTTAGTAACAATTACTCCTGTTTTGAAAGGAATCACATTGTTCTACTTAATACACGTTTTTCATGTTAGATAATTCATATTTGACTACAAACATCTTTATACTGACAAGCAGAGCTGAAGATTACTGTGCTGATTAAAGAAACATTACATTTGGTTAATTTAGGGACTGAAACTTCAAATTTGTGGGTTAAATTGGACTGATAAGAGATCAAATTATCATGAACCCAGAATTTCTCTCCTTGTTTAATAGAAAATCTTTTTCCTTCTCTCCCTTCCTCTGGAGGAGGGGTCCACCCTAGGGCAGAGTCCGAGAATTGGACACCGATCTTTCCTGCTGAGCTGCATCGCTTCATGGAGCAGGTAGTATTTAAGGACGCCTTGTGCCACAGAGCTTCACCAGACTCTCTTCAGACTCTCTTCACCTCTTCAGTGGTACTCAGATCTGCCTACTAGTGTTTATTTCTACTTCTAGTTATGTGGCAACTAGTTCTCTATTTGTTCCAGCTGGTCAGCTTAAGCAGATCGCGCTGGTCAAAGACCTCAAGCTATCTCCCCCCCTTAATGGTTGTGAATGGATCATGGAACTCTGAGCCCTCCACCTGCCTGCCCGCTGGCCACCGATCCCTCCCTTTAACCCCTCTTAGCTCCTGAAATTTCACGGGAACAGTTAACCCAGATTATCTGAAACACCCCATCAATTCTCTATCACTCTCTCTACGCAAATCCCTCAGCCTAAGTCCTCTGACTTCTTGGTCACACTGCCTCTGAATAAAAAACAAACCTTTGTGATAGAACGGTCTGCCCAGTCTGAATTTCAGGTCCTGACTTCCTGCTATTGGGACATAAATTGTAGAGTCTGCCTTACAATATAAAGTGACTGTTGTTGTGATTTGGTGCTGTATAGATAAAACTGAAATGACTTGAATTAAAAAAAAAGAAAAAAAAACTTCTCTGAGAATTACATTTTGTAAGAAGTGAAAACTATTCAATGTATGAAACTGATTTTTAAAAAAAAGAAGGCTTTGAATATCTGGCTGTGCCAGTGTCAGGGCTGAATAGAAATAGTTAACCAAATTTGCTGTAATATAATATTAAATGAAGATTGTTGACAATAAATAAAAATATAAACAAAACAAAATATTTTAAAAAATAACTGTTTCTGAGCTCTTTGATTCCAATTTTTACGATTGCATTGTTCTCACATAATATTAATGCTACAAATACAGGATGTAATGTTCACAGGGTGATGTTAGTACTTTGTTGTAAAGTGAAGAATGTGAATAATTCCTCCATTGTTTAAAGATTAAGTGTATACTCAGAAAACTGTGTAAGAACATAAACTTTATCTACTTTGCTGTCCTCATAATCCTCGTATAACTTCGTATCATTGCTGTCAGTACTCTCATGCTCACAGCAGGGTCCTGCTGGAAGAATTCCCAACACTATTGCATCTAAGTCAGACAATACATGCATTTCCCCACAGTTCCAAGAAATACTCTAAGCTACCAACTTTATACTAAATGTGTGCGTACTACATTACTGTTTGGATAGTAGTTCCAAAAAGATGGGAAGAAATGTTCCCAAAATGCACTATTTCTCTGTAAATTAAGGTGAAAGAAAAGCAAACTAGCTGCTGTTCTATCTTTTTAATTACTGCTGTTGAAAAACAGTTTACAATTGGAAATAGAACATTTCAGCAAACAAAATCACTCAGTGCAGTTATCAAGAGATCCCTTCATAAAATCTGTTTCATAGATCAATTTAAAAAAATAACAGCTCGTCCAACTTTGCTTCATGCTGCATTTTTTGTTGTATCATCTCAATGTACTTTTTTCACCAACACACCACTCATTATGGAATTTCTTTTTCTTATGAAGTTGGTAAAAAGCTGTATAATATATAAACAAGGTGGAATTAAAACTGGTTTTGTCATATGAAACGGGACATGTGGCAGTAATGTGACACTGGAAAAAAAACATTTCACATACTTCCATATCTGCAGTTGAGTTTTTGGTGTCATCTGAGTTATCTTTGAAAGCATGCACATACACTGGGAAGAGATATGGGAGTCTGTATTTTTTTTATAATGATGTTATCCCTTCATATAGCCTGTAAGAATTATTATTACTCGCTCGTTGCAAAAGAATTTATTTGATATCTTTTTGTATTTCATTGACAGGTGAGGCAGTTGTTGTGATTGCAGGCATGTGTTTATAACGTTGACAATTACTGGAGTGAAATTACCCACAATAATATAAATTGAGATGCAGATATGGAAGGAAATAAAGACTTTTTCAAATATGGCTTTTCAGCCCTGATATTTTCTCAACTTCTGAGAGAATATCACGACTGTACATAATAAAAGTCCATCAGTGTTTTGGATGCTGTTCCACAAGACAGCTGATTGAAAATGCCACACACACACAAATGTTCCAAAAGAACAGATGAAAACAGATTTAGTTTCACTGAGACGTTCAGTTGTCTCTCTGACTTGTAAACAAAATCATGTCTTTTCCTTGTAACTGTGTATTGATGCTTAAGAACACAGTTAGCTGCATTAATGATACACACGCGGTTTAAAACTTTGCACCATAATACTTAATTTTAATATAAATGTATCATAATGAACACAATTAAAACACAATGATGAAAACAAGCTTGAGAAGAATAACAAGACTTCCAGTTTTGGCATAAAGCAAATATACGAGTTCTTCGTGATTTTTAGCTGATGAAACTCACCAACCAACCCACTGCTGCTCCAGCACCAGCCACAGCGGGACCAGCAGTAGCTGACAGACCAGCTGCACCTGCAGCACCATTAGACAAAGAAAGTGATAAATACTTATGCTTTGTGCCTAATGACTAAATATCACTTCAGTCCTGCTGATATCACAGTGTACTCTATCATTATCATCAAGTCATAGCATGCACTGCTGTAAAGATTACAGCCAAATTTATCTATCCATGAACTGTATCATTATCATCATCATTATTCACAGTTATTGTTGTAATGATATCATTGATGATGTCATAGTTATGTTTATCATAATGACCATAATTATCATAATGATACAGCATAGTGTCATTATCTAATCTAAAATTATGATATTTTCATGAACTTTTTATTTTTGGATGTTGTTGCAAGTTAAAATCCTAATGAAACATCAAATTATTAATTTACCTGCTGACTGCAAAACAGCTACCACACTTCCGGCTGCCACTCCTCCTCCATTAGCAGCTGCAGCAAATGACATCATGCCTGCAGCTATTCCAGCTGAGGTGAAACCAGCAGCTCCCAGAAGAGCAGGGGCAGCGACTACAGCACCTACTGCAGGAAGACAAGACATGGATCAGACCTGGATCGGCCTTCGATTCAAATGAGGTAAAGTTAAATAAACTGCTTACCTCAGGGGTGTCCAACTCCAGGTCTCAAGGGATGGTGTCATGTAGGTTTTAGGTATCACCCTGGGTCAACACACCGGAATCACATGATTAGTTCATTACCAGGCCTCTGGAGAACTTCAAGACATGTTGAGGAGGTAATTTAGCCATTTAAATCAGCGGTGTTGGATCAAGGACACATCTAAAACCTGCAGGACACCGCCCCTCGAGGCGTGGAGTTGGACACCCCTGGCTTATCTGCTCCTGCAGCAGAGCACACAGCTGTCACTACAACCCAACATAAGAACACACATTACCATCTAACTGGGACCTAGTTCAGCTGTTTTTTATAAAAGACAATCTCTATGCACAGGAACTCAAATGACTCACTGGGGTCCATGTCTTTATCTGCCCTGCGTCTGCCCTGAAATTGGTTGATTTTTATAGCAAGATAAGCCTCAGTTTTGTTACTGAGGAAAGTTTCCTTTCCTCAGTAACAAAACTTTATGTTCAGAGCTGAACAACAGAGGGCGACAGAGAGCAACACAAACTGTAGAGTGGTTTTAACTGGAACGTTTTTTCTGGCACAAAAATGCTCAGCTGTCATTAATGAAATACATGTTTTCAGACATGTTCTGGCAGACCATCAATGTGTTTAACATGTCTGAGATGATGAGATATCACTTTGTTATCAGTCCATAATGATGCAGTGAAAAACAAAAATCATTTGTATCATGTGTGACACTCAAAGTGTGTGATCAATTTGTGTTTTCACTTCAAGCCTTGGTGATCACTTTCAATTTCTGCCAGTTATGACAAGCAAAATATGTCATACTTGGGATCCAATTATGTAAAAGCAATGATATATGTATGTATCTGTTATCTGAAAAAAAAAAAGTAAATATAATAATAAAAAAAAACCAGAACACAACTTCAAAATGCTTTTCATTATTAGGGCTTTATTCAAAGTTGCACAATTTGACCGTGTTCATGTGTTTTGTAATAAAACACCACAGCGCTACCAGCTCTCAGCCAAGCTTGACGCTGATATGATTGCAACTGTTTCCAGTTGGCAGCAGTAGATATATCATTTATTATTTCTTTTTTAAATTCTAATTTCAATAATTAGCGTACACTCGCAGCTGTACTCACATAGACTCATTATTCCACTCAGGGAGAGGAGCCTAAGACTGGACTGTGTCTTTTATACAAGTAGGAGGGTCACCAGTTATTTGATGGAAAACAAAACTCCTGAAGTGGGTGTCATGTGAAATAAATAAACTTTGTAAAGTAAATAAACTTTCTTTAGTAATGATGGAACAAGTGAGTGATTTTGAGGTTGCATCTCACGGGTAAGGCAAAGAAACAGAAACCTAAAGCCAAGGAAGTAAGAATAAACACAAGCAGAATGACAATAATCCACGAATATTAACCAATAAACACCAAACCCTGGGTCCGTGATGCAATACCATGACAGATTTATAACAAGTCCCCGAACAAATACAGATAAAGCATAAGAAGCACATTACCAACAAGTGGAAAGTGCAATAATATGATCCATTATGTCTGAGTGAGAGGTCAAACAAGAAAAAAATATCTGAATGGCAATTTCATGTTTTTGTTTACTGTGTACTGTGATGGATTAAAAGAGCAGTGTGTGACTGGTGCACAATGTGGCACAATGGTTGTGGCTTAAAGGTCAAAGTTATGTTACATCAAGTGTAGCACAGATTTATATAAATTTTACCTGATGATTCTGAGATTCCTTCTCTTCCACCTTCATACCCGCTGTATAGTGTCTAATAATAGGACAGCATTAACAGTGCACAGTCAATGTCTTAAAAACCCCAAAACACACTGCATCAAAAACTGGTTCACGCCAAGGATCGGGTCCCCCGACACAAACAGAGTAACATAGTATACGCTGTTAAGTGCCAGGAGGATTGCCAGGATTTATACATCGGGGAAACCAAACAACCTCTGGCTAAGCGGATGGCACAACACAGAAGTGTTGTGGACGTTTTCCATTAAATAAAGCTGGGGAAGGCTGGGGAAACCTGCAGTCAGCTGAGACTGAAGAAGTCACTTGGATGAGTGACGAAACATTTCTCTCTGAAAACGCTACGTCCAGATGAACAGAATCAACTTTTGGAGATGTGTCTAGAAACAAGCAAATTTGCTGAACAAAATGTACAAGTGAGTCATGGTTGAAGGAAAAAAAAGTTTCTACAACTGCCTGTGAGGGGTGCAACAGGCCAACCACCAAAGAGTCAATTCTGCAAAAGTACATTAACACAAAAGACTTAAAACAAAATATCAATAAATAAATTATCAATCTCTGTGTTTTACAAACCTCATCAGCCAGTGTATTTCTGCTAATATCTGGGCTGGCTTGTTGCCTGCTGGTGCTTTTTTCTAGCCTGTACCCTCTTTCTTGCCTTTACAGAGTGATCACGGAGATTCTTCCACAGTCTGTAACACACTGATTTTTTCTTTCCCAGTGTCACTGAAATCTCTCCGTGAATTCATTGACATTTGGGAGTCCTTGTGCTCTCACATTTATGTGTCATACAGATGCCTGTACAGACGGACCGTGGTTTTCCCTCGAATACGTCCATAGTGGCAATTGTGCCAAGTTACAAAACTCAAGAGGTGCATGAACAGCCAAGGTAACACCAAAATGGCGGCACATGCCGTTGTGTTCTTAATGTTAACATTACCTTCATTTCTGAAGCAAGTACAGTTTTGACATGGAACTGCTTTTTTTTATTATTTATGCATCTGTATGCTCTGTGAATTTTCATTCGTCAGACATTAACTGACTACCAAGAACTGACCTAAGCAGCGACTCCGGGCCGAGCACATATTTCAAACAGCAGTCTGAGCTCATCCTTTAAGCAGTGATGAGGCCCTGTAACCCGAAACAAGACAGACTCTAACATTTCCACACTGTGTGTATGTGAGCGCTGTTTGTGAACACAACAAAGAGCATGTGTCATATGTATTTGTGGCTTTTTAGGACTGTAATGCCTTCATGTGATTGGCTCAAACAGTGAACAAGAATGAATGTGATTGGTTGAAAACAGCTGGTTCATTGTGGTATTTACCACATCCTCTTGGAACAGTTTGCTGATACAAAACACCAGAAGCTTATCTTGATGTCTGTTATTGCTGTGAAAAGTTTAATGCACCTCAAAGTGTCAGCAAATAAATATTGTTTGCATTCAGCTGACTGGCTTTACTTGAAGCATTATGGTTTGGATGAACTGGACTGCACTGGGGATTCATGGTGAAGCCACCAAATCTGGACTAAAGAAAAAAGTTCACAAGGAACAACGACGCATATGAAATAACCTAAGTCAGCTGTGAGTCATCAGCACTGCTGCATGAATAAAGAAGTGTGTCAGTTAGGTAGAGGATGCCAGGATCAGAAACAGAAAGAGAGACTCCAGATAGCTGCTGTGTCTGCATCTCTAAATGACTAAGATATGATTACACCACCCAGCTCAACCAGGTTATTATTCAGTTTGTCAAAACATCCAAATTAAGATTGCCCAGGGTTTTAAATGTGTGAGAATGTGCAATAACATCCAGGTGAAATTACATATTCTGTAGGAAATTTATTAGAAAAGGTGTTTACTCGCTATCTATAGTTTTACATAAATAACAAAATGAAATTTATAGTTTGCTTTTGAAAAGTGTTTGAGTATCAAGGGACAGTGTATAATACTTTGCATGTATACATGTATATATTTACAGTATGTTTTTTATATGGACAAAGTCATAATACTGGAAAATATAAAATATGATGTATGCATCTAAAATTAATTGCAATATCAGTTCAAAATAGAGGCGTCCCAGACCCAAGTCCACCATCAAGAATAACATACAGTGCAAAGCATTAAAATATAAATCATCAAAAATCTAAAAGTTATCAGGGAAGGTTGTTTCAAAGAACATTTGCACTCTTTTAAACACATATCCTGGAATTATTACTAATAATTAATGTGAAGACCCACACTGATGCTTTAGTGACATCATAGAAAACAGTTTGCAAACAGTTTGTTGAAGTTGAGCTTTTCACTGTTGACTATCATATCTAAAAGGCTTCTTACAACAAACTTAGGTTAGCCAGCTAATATTTTTACAGTACATAGACAATATTTGACTAGTTTAAATTCAGATCTGGTTTTAATGTTGGAGAAAATGTACAGTATCTCACAAAAGTCAGTACGCCCTGCACATTATTGAAAAAATGTTGTATCTTTTCATGGGACAACACTGAAGATATGACACCTTGATAGAATGTAATGTAGTCAGTGTACAGCTTGTATAACATTGTAAATTTGCTGTCAGCTCAAAATAGCTCAACATACAGCCATTAACGTCTAAACTGCTGGCAACAAAAGTGAGTACACCTGTAGGTGAAAATGTCCAAGCTGTGCCCAAGGTGTCAATATTTTGCGTGGCAACGATTATTTTTTTGTTCTGAGTGAAATCTGTCCTGTTAAACTGCCGTATGGTCTTTTTCCAATGTGCTGCAGCTCAGTTTCAGGGTGTTGGCACCCTTCTTATAGCTTAGGCCATCTTTATGTAGAGCAATAATTCTATTTTGCAGATCCTTTGCCATGTTAGACTTCCAGTGAACAGTATGAGAGTGTGTGAGAGCAATAACACCAAATTCAACACAACTGTTCCCCATTTGCACCTGCGACCTTGTAACACTAATGAGTCACATGACACCAGGGAGGGAAAATGGCTAATTGGGCACAATTTGGACATTTTCACTTAGAGGTGTACTCACTTTTGTTGCCAGCAGTTTAGGCAATAATGGCTGTAAGTTATTTAGAGGGGACAGCAAATTTAAAGTTATACAAGCTGTACACTGTGTCATATCTTCAATGTTGTCCCATGAAAAGACATAACAAAATATTTGCAAAAATGTGAGGGGTTTACTTACTTTTGTGAGATACTGGATATTAAAAATAATGCATGCATCCACCCATGCTTGGCATCACCCATTGGTTATTGAAATCCCACCGTGAAGCCTCAAGATGAGCAATTTTGCCATCATTCTCTTGGTGTTTTCAAACTGGTGTTTTCATGAGCAAGGGGAAGATCTGACTGAGATTAGAACTTAGGGGACACAGCTCAATCAGTTGCAAGCAAGTTGCCTAAAGTGCATCATCATTTACAAAGTTAACATCATGTTGTGTTCAATATGACTGGAAGGTGACACGACAGTTTTTACCCTTTTTCCATGCACTTCCAAAGAAGTGCATGGAAAAGAAGTAGGTGAAGCTAGAGCGGGTCATCTACTAATCAGAAGGTTGCTTTGATCCTTGGCTCCCACAGTCTGCATGCTAAATATATATACTGACCTCAAGTTGCTTTCTGATGCATCCACTGGAGTGTGAATGTGTGTGAATGTAAGATAGAAAACTCTTAAGCATCAAAAGTGCTTGTATGAATGGATGAAAGAGGTAAGTTGCCTAAAGCGCTTTAAGTGCTCAGAGGATAAAAGAGCTTTATAAGAACAAGTCCATTTACCATTTCATACAAAAGGACGAGAGCTCATTACGAATGATAATGAGCTGGTTATGGTAAAGATACATTCTCATAGTTGTTTTCTTCATCACTAGTTTCCTCTTCATCACTAGTTTCCTCTTCATCACTAGTTTCCTCTTCTTCCTTATTGTCCACACTTGCTGAAGGCGGGGACACATTCTTATAGTTGTTTTCTTCATCACTAGTTTCCTCTTCTTCCTTATTGTCCACACTTGCTGAAGGCGGGGACACATTCTCATAGTTGTTTTCTTCATCACTAGTTTCCTCTTCATCACTAGTTTCCTCTTCTTCCTTATTGTCCACACTTGCTGAAGGCGGGGACACATTCTCATAGTTGTTTTCTTCATCACTAGTTTCCTCTTCATCACTAGTTTCTTCCTCATCTTGTCTGTGACAGTCTACACTCACACAGGCCTCCTTGGACTTTTTGTCATTTGGGCCTGCTTCCTCATAATCGTGATCATCATCACTCACTAGGTCCTCATAATCATCATCATCTTCATCCAGCCCAGGAGCTCCTCCTTTGATTTTTTCATTAGTGTCCAATAGATCAACATTCACAGGGTCCTCAACATCCTCATCATCATCTTCATCTCCATACTTGTAAGCATTCCCGACTCGGACAGCCACTGAAACACAAGTAAGGGGAAAGAATGTGAATATATAGTCTGATGAATATCAGATGAATAATTGTTTAAAATTTGCGAGCACACACTTTGACTGTGGATGAGAGCTACAGGCTTCTTGGCTCGTCGTTGTCTTCTCCTGCACGTCAGCCCTACCACTAACAGCAACAGCAGGAGCAGCAACAGGAGTCCAACAGATACTGAGGACAGCAGCGGCATCAAATTGACTAAGGAGAGAGAATTTGATCAGTTTGACCATCAAAACACTTCTTCACATAATGAACTACTTTTCATTAATGTTTTAATTTAGAACATGTAACTTATTTCAAGTCTGTTTCGAGAATATGGCTACAGGTCACTGAAAGGGCACTCCGCTCATCCTGTCAACACTTCTCATCTCAACTATGTCTAAAAGTTAGACACGACCACCCATTGGTTTGTTAAGTCCTGTTGTCAAGCCTTCTTAATCTCACCATTTTTGCCATTATGAAACCAAGTGTCAGTCAATGGGTGGATCTGAGAAAATGAGGGACAATGCTTGCTCATGAAACGTTTCACCTACAGGGTAGGTCTGCCCTACAGCATAGCCAGCTTTAACCTCCAGTTTGACAATACTGCAGAACATAATGTCAATATTACAGAGTAAGAGTAACATTCATCAAAATGATCATTGCTTTAATGTCTTATATTAAGTCTGACTTTCTTTTTATTTGATCTTCATGATTTGTGACTAACTTTCACATAGAATACAGGATAATGGTGTAACACATAGTGGACAGTACCTCATCCAAAAGACCGGGTCTGTTCTGACTGAGTGACTGTAAGAGGTTTGGGTATACTTAACAGATTTTCTGAGAACATTACTGTAAAACAATCTGTAATAAGAACTGGTTTGCTAAGATCTTTTTTTATTTTGTGTCATCAAAAACAAATGGGGTCTTTTGAGGATGGCTGTAGCTCAGGTAGAGATGGGTATTGTTTAGGTTTTATCCGATACCGGTGCCAAACCGGTACTTTTGAAACGGTTCCGGTGCTTAAAGAATGGAGAACACAAACTTTGTCCAAAAACCTCTCATGTTCAGCTGTTTTTTTTGTAAAAAGATAACAATGTTAGCCTTTTCTGCAGCTATGGGGCATATATGGCATCACTCTTGGCTGGAAGCAGTGCTTAAACAATGGAAAAAAAACACAAACTTTGTCCAAAAACCTCTCGTTTAGCTGTTTTCCACTTTTTCTTTGGTCATTTTAGCCTTTTTGGCCAGGGTGAAGGGAGTATCTGCCATCAAACAGGAAGACAGCCGCATGTAACTACGACGGTGTTTGCTAGTTCACCTTACATGCATTAATGTAATAACGTGGTTAGCCTACTCAATGTAAATTACACACGAACAACATTAAGCTACTCACGCAGAGAAGAATGGCTGCTGCTGCATCATCATCCTCATCATTTCTGCTACACTGGCAGGGCTACGGCTACACCCTCAGTAGATGTGCTCGGTGTGAGGTCTCGCAGCAAGCTATCAAATACGGCGCATTTCTCGGCTTTAAAAAAAACCTGCTATGCGTCGCCAGGTGTTTCATCGGATTTGAGGAGTTGCCTCCTTTGCACAGTATCACCTTAAAGCACTTGTTGCAGGCTGCTGAGTTTGCATATTTTGCTGTGAAGTACAGCCAGACTTTTGACCGCTTCACCTTGGGCATTTTTAATCTGTAGCTCTGCTCTAAAAGAACGTACGTACCTGGACCCGCCTACTATCCTCGGAAACGTAAAATGATTGGCTAAAATCTAAAGTGTATCACAACTCAGGAAAAAAAAAGCACCGAAATGTGCGCTGCTTTTCGGTCTGGTTACTACCGTTTATGTCAGAACCGGATACCGGTACCCATCCCTAAGCTCAGGGGGTAGAGCAGGTCATCTACTGATTGGAAAGGGGGTGGTTCAATCCCTTGCTTCCCCAGTCTGCATGCCAAATATCCTTGGGCAAGTTATTAACCACCTGATGCATCCATCAGAGCAGCGGTCCCCAACCTTTTTTGCGCCACGGACCGGTTTATGCCCGACAATATTTTCACGGACCGGCCTTTAAGGTGTCGCGGATAAATACAACAAAATAAAACTAGTACCGGTACCGAAAAAAATAACATTTATTCATAACACATGTGAAAAGACCCAGGAAAACCGAGTAAACGATAAAAACGATAACAAAATAAGGCTGAAAACCGATAAAAACCCTGAAAACCATACATTTCCCACCTGAGCCTCAACTCTCGCGGCCCGGTACCAAACGACTCACGGACCGGTACCGGTCCGAGGTCCGGGGGTTGGGGACCACTGCATCAGAGTATGAATGTTAGTTAGAAGGCACTGACAAGTATAGAAAACAGTGCTTGGTTAAATGTGGCGTGTTGTACAAAGACATTTGAGTAGAGACGAGTAGAAAACTGTTATATAAGAATCAGTCTATTTACCATTTTATTTTTATACTCTACCATTTTCCTCCTTTATGACTTCTCTTTGTGGTCTTAAATGTATACATTTATAACAAGACTGGGAAACATAAGCTAATGCAATGGTCACAGTTTGCATGGTACATACAGCTACAGCTACCACAGTCAGTCTGATATTTTTATGTTATTTTTTGCTTTTATACAAAAATCCATGAATTCAACACTGTACTTACATTTAATGATGACACTAATCGGTGCCAATACAGCAGATCTGAATGTCCGTGTGGACACTGTGACCTCGTACACACAGCTGTAGTTGCCCTGCCGTTCATACTCAGCTACAGGGAAACTAAAGGAGGCTGAGTTGTTGACTGCTGGCTCTGTGAGGTTGGAGCCAGAGAAGCTCAGAATAAAATGTCCACTGGAAAATGTGGAGTTAATGGAACAGGTGAGGACAAAGCTGTAACCCCTGGTGATTTCGGCACCTTCAGGACCCCAGACAAGTCCTGCATTAGGAGACGTCAAGGAGATGCTGGGCCTCTGCAGTCTCACTGTGTGAAAGAAAGACTTACCATTAAGAAGGGCAGCAGAAACAAGTCCAATGGTAGCATTTCATGCAAGTTAGCTTATTATTTATGAATCATCATTAACCAATCAACATTAGCCATGTATTTTGTGATCTACCGAATGTTAACAGCTGTTTAATGTTCTACAGCGGCGGTGTCAAACATAAGTCCCAGGGGCCAGAATCGGTCTGCCAAAGACTCCAATTCGTCCCACTGGATATGTGTAGGAGGGCATAGATTTTTGCTGCTGTTCCTACTGATAAAGATCCCTCTCGTGGTCATTCACATTACACTAAGGAATTAAGTAATAAATAAATGTTGAAATGACAGAAAAGTTCCAGCATTTTTTTTTTTATATATAGTGGGTCAACAGTAATAAAACCAAAAAAAAAAAAACAGTTTATTAACTGCAGCCGCGTTTCTGCGAGATTATGCAGAAAAAACAAGATGTACTTTTGAAATTGCGCTTTTTGTTTTATATGAAAAAGTTAATATCTATATTTTTATTACATAGATAAACATAAATTAAAGCTGTTGATATCTTATGACAAGTAATTTCTACAGTTTATACAACACTATTTGTATAAACTGCAAAAATATAGCAAATAGCAAAAATGTAAAGATCTGTAAATTTGTATTATTTTTATTTAGTTGATCAGTTTTGATCTTTTTAATTTACCCTTTTATTTATTGCTCTTACCTGTGACATTGAGTATGACACTGTCACTTAGCGGGGAATTAAAGTCCCGCCTTGAGCCCTTTTTCTGATACTGACACTGGTACGATCCCTCATCATCAAAGTCCACAGAAGAAATATTGAAGGTAGCAGAGTTTGTAGCTGAATTTTGGGTCCTGTTGAATGAATCTGATGTTGTCATCAGAATGAACGTTCCACCCAAAACCTGAGTGGAGATTGAACAAGTGATTGCAATGTTCTGACTCCAGGTCACCTCACCAGCAGGACTGATGGAGATATGGGGTTTGGGGAAGCTTACTGAAATAGCAACACAGAATTAAAGTTTTCATTTTATCACCAGTTTACTGATTAGATTATACAAAATGGAATATACCATAAAACTTGGGAAATTGGATTTATCCTTACCAGTAACAAAGAGTCCTACAGAGTTACTAAAGGGGGAGGAGAACTTTGAACCCTGAATGCTTTCCTCGTACTGGCAGTAGTACTGTCCTTCATGACTGAAGTTCACTTTGTTGATACTGAAGATAGTAGAGTTGGAATTTGAGGTTTTAGTCTCCATGAATGAGTCAGACGTCTTCTTGAGGATGAAAGTTCCATCTGATGCCTGAGTTGGGACTAAACAAGAGATGCTGGCACTCTGACCCCAGGTGACCTCACTGTTATTTATGGAGATCCTTGGCTTGGGGGGGACCCCTGAAACAATAATTTGGCATGTGGTAAATGTACACCGTATTCTCCTTTTAACTTAAGCATCTCTGGTGTAGTGCCAGCATTGTGACAGTAAAATGGCACTAGCACTGGTTTTCCTGGTCAGTATTTCAACATTTAAGAGACATTTTTGGTTTGTTGGGGTGGTGTTCTACCAATCTATGGTAAATGGCCTGTATTTATATAGCGCTTTACTAGTCCCTAAGGACCCCAAAGCGCTTTACATATCCAGTCATCCACCCATTCCCACACACATTCACACACTGGTGATGGCAAGCTACATTGTAACCACAGCCACCCTGGGGCGCACTGACAGAGGCGAGGCTGCCGCTGCCTTTTCATATAATCTATTTATCAAAAGGTCGGTGGTTCAATCCCAGACTGCTCCGGGATGTATGCCAAATATCCTTAGGGAAGATACTAGACCCAAGTTGCCCTCCAGTGCACCCATCAGAGTGTATCTGTGTGAATGTTAGATAGAAAGCATACAAAAAAAGTGCTTGTATGAATGAGAGTGGTGTAAAGCGCTTTGATAATTTTTGTATTATCCATCCATTTTCTAAATGATGGCACCCGTATTTGGTTTGCATTGCTTTGTTGCTCATTTGAATAAGTTGCTGGTCTGAGCTTTGATGGCGACTTTATGAATGAGGAAATGAAGTTTCAGGCAGCTGGTTGATGTGCAGCAGGACAGCAGGATACTCTGTTGAGGAAAACCTGCCAATGAGCTGGTTAAGGTTACAATCTGTTTCTCAAATAAGTGACTCGGAGTGAACCAGACTCAAAAGTAACTTTAAAAAACACATAGGCAGCACACAGATGACGAAACAGAGGAAAATCCTGACATGCTCCTACAGAAGCCATGACACCATGAAAGTATGGCCCTGACTAGCATGCAATACTTGAAAATTCACACGTCCTGGATTTTAATTTTTTATTTTTTTACAGGCAGTTGGCCTGTCAGTGTTAACCTTACATTTACCTAAACTGAATAAATAACAAATACAAACAGAGCCAAAAGTCCATTGTGAAGAACACGAGAAAAAAAAAGGCAACTCTGAACCCAGAGATGTGCTTCTGAATTATTTCCCTATGCGTCACTGTCAAGTAGTAATACCACATTACTGCTGTTCAATGCGCCGCACTGCTAAATGAATCCTTTTCCTGTCAGCATCACCTTGCAAAGCAGCTAATGCTTTGATAATGAGATCAAAGGTATCTGCAGGCAAGCTCAAGATCAAAGATAACGAACAGAAAGTAGAGCAGCTGAAGAATAGTCACACAGTAGCAGGCAGGACGATTTCATCATTTGTTGAGGTGCTCGATGATACCACAGTGATGTTTCCCACAATATGTCGACCTGCTGAACATTTTAAATTTTTAATTCAATCATCAAAAAACTACCTTACAACTTCACACTGTATTTTCCTGTTGCCTACTTCATATTATTTATTGGATATAGAATTGTAAACTGTGTGTCATTTTTAACTTCACTGAGTATATGTTTTAGTTGTACGCTTGATTAATCATGCTGATCTGTCCGTTGTGTGTGAAAATATGGCAGCCATGGTGTTGATGTTGATTTTGGTCATACAGGCTGTAACATTACAGCTGAGAAAGGACAGTCTTGTGAAAAAGAACATTTTCAAAGAACTCTATGAACAATTAGAATAATTAGAAAGTAACTGAAAAAGTCTCGTTCAGGGTTTCAAATTTTGTTTTTATATTTGATCTTTACTGTCAAAACCTTAAACAGCACCAAGTCTGCAGCTGTGAGAGCAAAATCTAAAACTGTTGGGAACAGGTTATGTTTGAGATTAAAATCAGTTGGAAGTTCAAAGTTCATTTTCACTGATTCTTTTATTTACAGCAGCTGAAGAGACTTGTGTCTCAGAGAAGAAGAAAATCTTATTTTAAAAAAAGATATGCATTTACATTTTTGTTGGGAAATATAATTTACTAGTAAATGTTTTCTCCAATGAACAAAGTGTAGTAAAAACAATATAATATACTAATTACATTATTTATTAACGAAAAATAATAATCACTTCACCACTTTTAACAACTTTTATTATGAACTGATATCACGATAGGATTTAACTGAAAGTTTGCTCACCTGAACATGTGACACCAGCATCCTCATTATGCCCACAGTTATGTGTCCCAAATCCTCTGTTTCGACACTCAGTTAGAGAACTCTCACTTCCTGAACAGGCCACATTATCAAGCCAGATTTGTCCTGTACCTTGACCAAAGTGAGCTGATCCATAGGTATTTACTGCTGCCCCACAGCCCAGCTGTCTGCAGACCACTTTTGCATCATTTAAGTCCCAGTCATCATCACAGACTGTTCCCCAGGAGCCACTGTGATAGATTTCAACTCTTCCAGAGCACCGAGTGGACCCAGACCCAGCTAGTCTGATCTGACCTATCAAGAACGTTATATAAACAACATTTTAATATTTCCCTTAAAGGTTTTCCTTTAAAAAAAGACATAGGAACAGACTGACCTGCAGCAGGTGACGGTGAGGCCAAGAGACAAGAAACTATTGGAGAGGAAACCATGCCATTGCTTATTACATAGAAATGTTCTTGTTGATATGCAGTGATGAATATTTGCATTGAAAATCAAACCCAAAATCCTATTGATACTGTGCCTGTACAAAATTACAAAAAACATTATACATTATAGAAAATCCGTCTTACCGAGGGTAAAAAAATGCTGTCTGCCCCACATGGTGTGTCATTTATGAGATCCAGAGAACACTACAGAGAACTAAAATTGTTCACAGTGCTTGTCCTCCCGAAACACTTCCCCTTTCGTTTTGTCGCGGGTTTTTTTTTCCCATCAACCGACACGGGGCATTAAAACTATGCAGAATTAAAGTCTGAAGTTAACACACTTTGTCCAGCAAAAAAACAATCGCATCTATACTTCTGACTGAATGTTATCATTCTGCTTTCTGCTGCCAGCCGTGAGTACAGATATGATCAATGAAATCAATTTAGTTTCACTGTAAGTTTATCGCCATTCGTTGCCAAAAGTGTCAATCAAAGCGCGTATCTCCCGTCTCAGGCCCTTCTATCGAGAGATAGTTAGTCTCAAAAGATTGGAAAATGGTTACGATATTACCCACAAGTGTAAACTAAGATTTACATATGCGCGCACACAATGATTTGTGTGTAATTCCGCGTACTCAGAAATGCGTGCAACAGTCCACACATGCAATTCCACAAATCAAATAGTTCAATCAGTCATCAGTCTCACTTTCAAAGACCTTCACGAGCTTACTCGTCTCTAAAAATTATTTCAGACATTGTTTACGCTCACATCACGGTTTATGTGCTCGCGGAGTTTTGAGAGATTTTTCACACTTTTCATCTTTCCACGGGGCTACAAACACAAGAGGCGCTCCATCCCTAAATGAAAACTGGACGTTTGAAATTCCTTTGAATCTTTAAATTACGTCCAACAAAACGATTTTTTACCAGAAATTTCCAAAGGAAAAAAAAATATATATATATATATTATTACTTCCCCCTCCTCATTGCTTTATTATTGTAGCTCTAGTAATAAATAATAATGTAAGGATTCTGGATCAGCACCATGATGCCCATAGTATATACAGTATTCTGAAGAAGGTCTAAAATGTCCCTGTGTGTGCATGCATGTGTGTGTTTTATTTAGATGGATTTTTAAAAGAAATATTACTCATGATATAACATTGTCCAGACATGGCTGGTAAGGACATGAGGAGGAAACAGTAGGAGCTGTGTGAGGCTACTAAAGGCAGTGCTATAACATTTTTCTCTCATCATTTTATTTTAGATTAAGTGCAAGAGTTGTTAGGTGTGGATAATTAGATTATAGTTTATTGCAATAGCAAGTTGTGCCTTGTTCTCACATAGACAGCAAGTGGAGAGTGATATATGAAAAGATGGGATGGAAGGAAGAAGAGAAGCAAAGAGTGATTCACAGGCAGAGCCTAAATTATTTCTCACAGTTTTTTGTGTCCTTATGGTTCCAAGCGCTGTCACCAATCTTTGCATTTTGTTATTATCTCATGACACTTGTTTAATCAGCTACCATCTCTCCTGTGGACTTTTTAATGTCTACAGTCTCAGATCAACACAGCCCTGCCCTTCCCATATTAGATTCTTGATGAATGTGTGTTGTTGTTATTCAGCCTGGTTCAATGTGCCCCTTTTTAACTTTGAGCACCCGCCCCTTTAAACCTCTCTGCACGGCCCTGCACAATACACATCCTTTTGAGGTCAAAGTTGAAGATAAGCTTTGTGAAATCACTGAAATAAGTCAGACTTGTGCATGCATGTCAGTGTAAGCTGGCTTGCAATTAGACCAGATAAGGCTTTGATGCAGCAGGTGTGTTATGTGGAAGCAAGTGGGATAGACAGCCTTGATCAAATTCAAATTCAAATGTTATTTGTCACACGCACACACACACACAATACGATATGTGGAGAAATGCTTATTGCTGTGCAATGCCCATTAAACGACAGTAAAGAATTTACAGATAATGATAAAATTTACAGATTTTACCTTAGAAATTTACAGTAAAAAAGAATGTGCAAATAATGATTTAAGAGAGAGATTATAAGAAGTGTGCAAATAAACAGAGTGTGTGCGGTGATGTGATGTATGAGAGTCCAGTCCTACACCTGGTTCAAGTCCCAAATAGCCTGGGGGACAAAACTCCTCTTTCACTCTGTTTTGGCCTTAAGGGAGCAGAAGCGCTTCCCAGACCTCAACAGTGAGAAGAGTCCATTGTTGGGATGGGAGAGGCCCATCATGATCTTCCTGGCTTTGTTCTTGCACCACTTGGTGTAGATGGACAGAAGGTCAGAAAGCGCTGATTGATTGGATGCATTCGGCCGAGCGCATCACTCTTTGCAGATCTCGTCTGTCCTGCTTGGTGCTGTTCCCAAACCAGGTGCAGATGTTTCAGGATGCTCTCGATGGTGCAGGAGTAGAACTTCTTAAGCACCTAAGTCTTCTGGGGAAGAAGAGACACTGGCAGGCTTTCTTAACCAGGATGTTAATGTGACAGGTCCATGATAGGTCCTGAGTGATGTGGAGACCCCTGGTACCGGAAACTGTCCACTCTCTCCACTAGGTGTACAAAGCAGATATGGCTAGTTTAGCAGATGAAAGGAGCACAAGCAGGAGACTTGGCTCTCAAAAATAACAATGTGGAATTGATTAAAAACAAACAAACAAAAAAACATGGATGTCCATTTGTGATCACAACATAGATTTCATTTAGTTTGGTTTAGTTTTAAATATAGCCGGGGATCGGCTCACCAGGGCCTCCGTTCTTGGCCGCCACCTGACACACATTGCACCCGACCTCGACGGCGCCTCCTGCAGGTGGTGGGCCTATAGGAGGATGGGCCCATGTCCCTTTGTCGGACTGGGCTCCATGGCCACCAGACGCATGCTAACATCAGCTGCTTTCTGGTAGAGAGTACCATGTCCCCCCATGTTTTTAATGCACTTGGAATGCTGGGCCTCCCTGCTGCAGGACCGGGGTTGGTCTGCTTGTCTCCACTCCACAGCAAACATTTCCTGGGTCTGGATTGACCCTCTGGGAGTGTCTATGTGTCAGGTCGAGTCTTAGACTCCACCTCTCAGGGAACATCTCAGGCTCCCCTAGGTGTGGGGGCCTATCTCCCCCCACTACACTCCCTGCCAATGGCTGATACCCTCAACCCTTGGTGCATTGGTGGTTTTCGGTGTCCGGGGCTGGGTGCATGGTGCTCACTCCCGGTGGTTGCTTGGCAGGGCCTGGCGCCCATGGCTCGGTCAGGACCCTTCCGGAGGGCTATGGCTCCCCACATTTACTTTCAGATAATTATATGGAGAAATCTTTGGAATACAAGCGCGCTAACGCACACAGGTGTGCATAGACACACACCATCTTCCTTGGATGCTGCCTCAAAGCATATCGTGCGTTGTCGATTTTGTGTGCTTAATTTAAAATTAATTTTAAAATTGTAAAAGTAATTTTAAACATTTTACTCAGTAATGTGTACTGAGGACCTTCACCTTTTTTAGCTGAATATGGAAACCACTATACCAGAGGTGTCAAACATACGGCTCACCTGTATATTTTATATAACATAAAATAAACTATATACAAAGATGCAGAAACGTGTGCACTGAAAAACAGACAAAATGTTAGATTTACATAAATTAAGTAGTCGACATTGGTTGCACACAGATGTTCTGCTTTTTGAAGCAACTCAACACAAGTTACACAAACAAAGTGCAATTGCAGTAAATTCATCAAAGACGCTTAAATAAATCCAAGAGATGGCCAGTCTCCATTTTTCACTGTACATGTAGCACAGAGCCGTGGCTCAGTGTCTGAGTGTCTGAATGAGTCTCACAGGTCTGAATGTGTGCTTAAAGCCATTTATAATTCCTAACTTGTTTGATCTGCTGCTCACCACAAACAAGCACAAGCATACATTTTGAACATTTTACTGTATATTTATAGGTTTTACAGTTTTTACTACTGATAAAAAGTTCCCTTATGGCCACTCATACTCCACAAAGTAATTAAGGAATAAACAATTACAAAACAAAAAACAACAATTTTCACCTTTGAAAAAAATGTAATGAATTCCCTCTTACTTTGGCAGTTTGGCACTTCCTCTACAGCTCTAAGTCTCAGTGTGTTTTGATACCAGTTTCCCATCAATAATCTCTATTTTTGGCATTATTCGTTTGCTTATTACAAACCAGTCTACTGTTGTGTACAGTGTTGTTTTTTCTTAGTTTTTGTTCCCAAAAACGTGTCTCTAATAAAACCTCTGTAACTTTGTGAAAATAGGAAAAGTTTTTGTTTTTCACTTTCTGCTATAGAAATTTCTAGAGTTTTCTAAGGGATCCTCGAGGTCATCTTACACACCTTACACAATTAAATAAAGTAAACAAAAAACCCCAACTATAACGTTTTTCAAGCTAACAATAGTCTAAAACCAAGTTAGAATAAAGTTGACAGTTAATTATATCAAAAGAAGAGGACAATTATTGATGAAGATTTGCAATTTTGGTATTTAAAAAACCCCATAAATTCATTACAGACTGCAGCAGAGAGTGAACGTATATGGTAACGATATCTAGTACAAGTGTTTCCTTCAGCTCACAGAATAATAGTAGTGTAGCAAGCACATTTAGCATGAGAAATAGCTTCTTTCCTATTGTATTGTTTATGACTGAGATACATGTCCTTATGAATAGTAAGTCCAGTTTTTCTGAAGAGACATTCCAGGCGATGGCCAATAGCTTTAAGCTGGCAAAATTCAAATGAATATCAAGGGACAGAATGGGGGAAGGAAAAGTTTGAGTTTTCTGAGGAGCCAAGGTATCTAAGAGTTTGACAAATCCATTGTTATAGTGAGATACCAAGTCATTTGTGGAAGCTGAAGCATCTATGGCCATTAAATTATCAATGCAAGGGGAAAGAACTGATAAATCAATGCCTGTAATGTTTCTAAAATTAAGAAAGCATGTTAGATTACCTTTGTACAGTTGGAAACCAACACCGAATGAAACTAAATTATGATCTGAAAAAGATATGTCTGATACAGCATAGTTCATCGCTCGGACTCCAGTACAACAGATAAGGTCTAAAGTATGTCCTTTGGAGTGTGTGGGAACATGTATTTATTAGTCTAAGCCAAAATTCTCCAGATAGGAAATATAAAAATTTTTTAATTAATTTGATGCTCTGTCCATGTGGCTATTAAAATCTCCCAGCAATGTTATATTTGGACAGTAAAAAGTAAAATTACAACATGAGCTTTTGGTAAGTAGTTGTTGGTTTTGTGAAGCAACCGATGACGGGGTAACTCTCATGACTAACTCAGATTCCCTGTGGTTACGGAGGAAGAAAGGAGCTTTCCAGAATGCATATGAAAATTTTTCTCAAGGGATACTAATGTCCTTGCATTATATGCAATGACCTTCTGTTACGACTGTGGCCATAAGAAGTCTGTATGAGCTGCTTTGTTTCTGTGTCTGTGCTATGCTTAAGACCCTCTGCAGGTCCTTCCCCTAATGAAGAGTAGTGAGCTGCTGATTGGACCGTGGAACAGGTGACTGCGTTCAAAAAGCCGCTCTGACAGCTCCCGGGAGAGAGAGAAACGAGCGAGCAGTTTTAAAAGCAGACGCAGACCCAGCCCTGGTTTCCAACTTTTTGCATTTCTTGGTATCTGTGTAAGCGTGCTCTGTCAGAGCCGCCACTGGTGTAAACTCTGTGCTTATGTATGCATAGGCTGAAGCGGAAGGGGTGAGCCGCCTTTTTCTTTCGAACAGTTTTCTCCTGTTTTGTGGGCTAGGAAGTGAGGGATAGTATTGTCATTTGTTTGTTTTGTTTCTATCTTAGGGTTTAGTTAGTTTCCTCTGGTGTGACTTAGGTGGTTTTGTTTATTATTTTAGCCTGGGTTGCTTCCTGACATTAAATAAAATCACCTTTTTTTACTCATAACTGGTTTCGAATGTTTGGCTTGGGAACCAGGGCAGGTACTTGCCTCTCTCTCCTCCAACCTTATGTGCGTCTCTATACGCCTAGACTAGGGGCGTAACACCTTCATCTTGGCTGCTTGTTTCTGATAAAACAGCTTCCAGGCACTGCTGTGAGGTGGGGTACAAAGGGCTCTGAAAAATCATGGTAATCTAGAATGGGTGCCTGTGTTAGATAGTTTGTCAACTGGTTTAGGGCATCTTGATGACTCTCAGTCCATCCAAGTTCTTCTTAAGACCAGACCCATTCTGGCTGGTCAAACTAGTGAATGGCAATTTCTGTCCTTCTGTTCTGTCTCCTCAATGTGACAAAAGGTCCGTAAGTCTTTTCTCAGAGTCATTCTGGTGCTTCAAACACTGCAGACTGACTTGCTTCTTTCTCACTCATTCTAGCAGCACTTTAAACTGGATGTGTGAATGTGTGATGTGTGCATTCATTAACTATTTTCAACCGTGTTGCTGTATCATCAGCTGTATCATCAAGTCACATCAAGGTCATGATTTTACAGTGAAGTTCAAAATTATTATTTAATACGCTTCCACCTGCAGAAAATGTTCCACCCTAGGACTGACATATAGTGCTTTTCTACTTTCCCTGAGTAATTCAAAGCACTTTATACAACATGCCTAACTCAGCTATTCACCCCAGTGCTTTTTTCTATGCTTGAGGGCTTTCTATTTAATATTCCCACACATTCATACTCCAGTAGATGTATGAGGGAGCCACTTGTGGTTAGCATCTTGCCCAAAGATATTTGGCATGCAGACTGAAGCAGCCAGGTATCAAACCACCAACCTTCAGATAAGTACAGTCATGCCAGGTGTCATAGGGCAAATAGTGGGGTAAACCCCAGACAGATCATCAGTCTGTTATAGAGATCCAGACAACCAGACACACTCATACCTTCTGCCAATTCAGAATCACCCATTTACCAAAGCCCATGTATGTTTTTGAACTGTACGGGGAAGCTGGAATACCTGAAGAGAATCAATGCAAACACAACAAGAACATGACAACACCACCAAGATTCAAACCCAGAACCTTCTTTATGTGAGACAGCTATAATGACCATGTGCTGTTATTAGTTTAAACAAAAAATGTTCAATCATGTTAGTTATTGTTCTCTGTAATCACAGGTTAACCGTTACCTCACACTGGCAGTCTTTATGCTAACCGTGAACATGGTATCTTATTTTTTCCTTCATCAGAAATTAACTAACAATCGAGAACAGACCTCAGCAGCTGCTCATAACTGAGCACTCATTAGAAATAGAGAACTTGTATTTGAGGGTGGCTGTGGTCCCTAACCTCTGCGAATACCAGAGGTCAACTGTAAGGACATAAATGAGGGTGAAATCATCTTGTCATCTACATTGTTGATACAAGGTGCTAAATATGTGTTTTGATAAGATCAACAAAGATAAAGTTTGTGTGACTGCTTTACATTAAGTAAAAAAAAAAACTTACATGAGTTTGAATATAAAAATATGCATTATCTGTTCATACAAATATACTGTATTTACCTCTCCAGGATCAAATTTGACACCTTGTCACCAGGACTATACTAAATATGTACACAGACACCTGAAGTACATATTCGTGTTACTTGTGCAAATACATCATGTTGGAAATCAAAAAATATAACATAAAATTATAGGATGAGTACAGCAAGCAACAGCTGGATTAAGATATAGAGCTTTTTGGTCTATTATCTTTGTTTGTAAATCAAGGGTTTCTGCAAATTTCAGGCCAATAAGCTTAACTGAGGTTATACAAAGAATAGAAAAAAAAAAAGGCTAAAACAGGTTTTTGATGTTGAGATCTTCACAGTCATGGCTAAAAAGCTAGAACAAGTGAATTTAATATTAAGGGCAGCTAATAAATTCTTACACTACACAGAAAATATTCAAATTGTTGAAATTCTAAAATTTTAACATTAGAAGACAGTTTTAAGGGATCATCTTAGAATGTTTATAAAGTATGCATAAACCCACCGATGGCTGACATCACCTACTGCGAAGCCTCAAGCTGAGCAATTTTGCCATTTTGGTCTGGGTGTTTTAAAACTGGGCATCATGAACACGTTGCAGATCTGACTGAGAAACTGAGCCCAATCAGAAGCAAGCAACTTGTGAATCTCATGATAAAGATTACCCTGCTTTACCCTTCTTTTGACTCTAATGTACATGATGATTTACAAAGTCATGTGTGTTCAGTATTTTAAACTTGAAACTACCAATTGAGGCCATCAACACATCAGAACGGTTTTAAGGTCATGAGCTCATATAGCAAGGAAGCCAGAGACCTCCATACAAGATCGCACCTTTGCAACAAAAGCAGTCTCCTCCTGTTGGCCATAAAAAAAAAATTCATGTCTAAGTGGCTTCCACAATGGCATCACCTTTCAGACCCAGAAGGCAAGTCTACCTTTTATATCTATATAAAAGGCATCTATATATTTTTATATTATGTAGTATGTTACAATTACGGGAAACCAAGATAACTAATTAAACATATTGGCTAAAAGATTTTTTGGTTGCAGTTGTATTTTAGGTCAAGTTATTATCAATGATGATGAACTGCTGATAGTCAAGATACATTCTCATAGTTGTCCTCTTCATCATCACTACTTTCTTCTTCTTCATCATTATGTACACCAAGCGAGGGTGGGGATACATTCTCATAATTGTCCTCTTCATCACTAGTTTCTTCTTCATCATCATTATCTACACCAGGTGGTGGTGGTGGTGATACATACAGCGAGGGTGGGGATACATTCTCATAATTGTCCTCTTCATCACTAGTTTCTTCTTCATCATCATTATCTACACCAGGTGGTGGTGGTGGTGATACATACAGCGAGGGTGGGGATACATTCTCATAGTTGTCTTCTTCATCACTAGTTACATCATCTTCATCTTCTCTGTGATCACTTACACTCACATAGGCCTTCATGCAATTGGGGCCTGCTTTCTTGTAATCATGATCATCATTACACACTGGCTCCTCATAGTCATTGCTTCCCTCGTCATCCACTCCTGCAGCTCCCCCTTTCATTTTTACATTAGTGTCCATTAGATCAACATTCACATAGTCCTGCGCATCGTCTTCATCACCCTCACTGTCTCCCCACTGGTAAGCATTCCCGACTTGGTCAACAACTGAAACACAAGTAAGGGAAAACAATGTCAATATGTAGTCAAACTATCTGATGAATAATTGCCTAAAATTTGTGAGCACACACTTTGACTGTGGATGAAAGCTAGAGGCTCCTTGGCTCGTCGTTGTCTTCTCCTGATGAGAACCACTAACAGCAGCAGCAGGAGCAGCAGCAGGATTCCAACAGCTACCGAGGACAACAGCAGCATCAAAGACACTAGAAGGACAGCATTCGATCAGTTTGATCAAAAACTTCCCCGGTACAATGAATTACGTCTTAGTTAAGTTGCTAATCTAGAGCAGTGTTTCCCAACCACTGTGCCATGGCACAGAGTTGTGCCATGAGAGATCATCAGGTGTGCCATGGGAAATTATTTAATTTCAATTAATTGGTCCAAAAAATACAATTTAATAATTACTGCAAATAATAAAATCATTGTTGGGCATCTGTCCTTTCAACGCAGTGACTGGTAGAGTAATTACTCTTTCATGTCAGTGGGTGGCAGTGAATGAATGAATGAATGAAGCCTTTATTTGTCACTTGCAGTTGCCTGCAGTGAAATTGGAGCCCTTCCGACCATACATACATTACACAAACATTCCAGAGGATGGTATGGTGGAGTCAAAAAGGAGGTACTGCCTCTGGACACAGTGGAGACTGTCAGAAAACAACTACAAGAAGACAGCTTCTTGGAAGACAGAAACAGCTTTACCCCAAACCAGATTTGCACACTATTAGACCTCTGCCTTACCACCACATATTGTAAATACAACAACGGTTTTTACAGACAAAAACATGGATGTGCCATGGGCTCCCCGGTGTCACCTATTGTAGCCAACCTTTATATGGTGGAAAGAAAGGCTCTTGGCTGTTTTAACGGGAGGGTATCTAGCTGCTGGTACAGATATGTGGACGACACCTGGGTCAAAATCGAGACCCAAGAAGTAGAATCCTTCACTGCGCACATCAACGCTGTGGCTAAAAACATAAATTTCACCAGGGAAGACACAAAGGATAACTGTTTGCCATTCCTGGACTGTGCTGTGCACATTAAAGAGAACGGCAACCTCAATGTTGAAGTTTACCAGAAGCCCACACACACACGGACCAGTACCTCCTCTTTGACTCCCATCACCCTCTGGAACACAGACTTGAAATAATTAGGACCCTACACCACCGGGCAAAAAATGTTCCCTCTAAGCCTGAAGGAAAAAAGAGGGAACACGCACATGTAAATGAGGCTCTTAAAACATGTGGTTATCCTAACTGGGCTTTCATAAAGTCAGCAACGAGGCACAGAAAAGAAGATCAGACACCAACTCTTGAGGATCAGAAAGACAAATGCAAAAACATTGTCATCCCCTATGTTGCCAGTTTATCAGAAAAACACAGGAGTTTTCTCCAAGCATGACATCCCAGTGTACTTCAGACCCAGCCACACGCTCAGACAAAAACTGGTTCATCCCAAAGACAGAACTCCTAAACACAAACTTAGCAACATAGTATATGCTGTAAAGGGTAGTGACGAATGCCCAGACCTCTACACTGGAGAGACCAAATAGCCACTTAATAAACGCATGGCACAACATAGAAGAGCCACCTTGACGGGACAAGACTCAGCAGTCCATCTGCATCTAAAGGACAAAGGTCACTCTTTTAGGACACCAATGTTCACATTTTGGACACAGAAGACAGATAGTATGAAAGAGGAGTGAAAGAAGCCATCTATGTGTATTGTGAATGACCATCTTTGAAGTAAGTAAGTAAGTAAAATTTTATTTATATAGCACATTTCTAGATAAAAGATCACAAAGTGCTTTACAAGGTATAGGAACAGATTAAAAAGACAAAGTACAGTCAAAAGTTAACAAAATGCAATTTTAAAAAGGATGTGTTTTTAGCTGAACACAGGCGGTGGTTTACGACACCAACTTTCTGCCATCTGAGATCCCTTCCAAGACGCCTTAACGCCCACTCACATCCTGGGCCATCTGACCTCAGGAAATCACATGATAGGTTGGGGCCAGGTTTCAGAGCAGGTTCATCCAAAACCTTGACTGATTGTGACCTACACCCGTTTTCACACCTTGACTTGTGTGATTAGGTAGAGGATCAACAGGGGGTTCATGACCCCGTTGGGGGACACTCACTGAGGAATTAAATCTGGGAGTCTCCACCATTTGACCGTAGAACTGAAGAAGCTTCTCGAATGAGAGGTGAAACGTCTTCGAGCAACTTAAAGAAGTCCAGATACTTTTCTTTCCAATCTTAATGAGTCTACGGACATTAGCTGACATTCCCAACTATTGGCCAATGTGCGTCTTGTGGAAGGAGACTCCATCAGAGAAAACTTTCTATTTTGCAAGGCACTGCCAGAAAAAAAACGGGACAGGAAATTTTTTGGGTTACATCCGAATAGCTTGAACAAAGAGGGTGGGAAACCTGCACGAGTATCTGCACTGATGGAGCAGCAGCCATGGTCGGACGCACCAAAGGTTTCGTTAGCAGAGTGAAAGCGATAAACCCAGATGTTGTTATTATTACGCACTGTTTTCTGCACCGCAAGGAGCTCGTTGCCAAGACTTTACCAGCAGACCAAGCTCCTGTATTGGATGATGTCGTGCGCATGGCAACCTTCATCAAGACAAGACCTCTGAAAAGCCACATACTTGCATCTCTGTGCGAGGAAATGGGAGTGGAGCATAAAGCTTTATTGCTCCACACGGAGGTCCGATGGTTGGCACGCAGCAAAGTACTGGCCTGTGTGTTTGAGCTGCAGGAAGAGCTAAACATGTTTTTGAGTGATGAGAGGTACAATGATGCAAAGCTGCTTACAAGTGATTAGGGGTGTGCAAGGCTGGCTTACATGGCAGATATACTTCCGCATTTTAATAAACTTAACACACAAATGCAAAGCCGAGATGAAAACCTGCTCACAAGCACAGATATAATAAATGTATTTTGTTCAAAGGTCCACCTCTGGCAACAACATCTTTAATTAACCGATTCGCACTACAACCTGGTTTGCCTCTTACCTGTAATTATTTTTATTTAATTTAATAACTGTACAGTACTCTGTTTATAGTAACCATTGTCCTTAATGTAAATATGTAAGAAAAATTGTGTATGTTTCTGTTCCGTGTCCTGTGTACTGTTTGTTTGTATATGTGTCTTTTTGGCTGCTGTTACAACCAAATTTCCCCTTGTGGGACAATTAAAGGATTATTCTATTCTATCTAAAAAATGCCAACCTTGGCATGTTCCCACTCGCTCAGAAATGGCAAGGAGATACTGAAACTGCCACACTGTGTGAAATAGTAGGTAAACATTTGAAAACGCTCGAGAAGAAGTTGTTAATTTATTTCCCCTCTGTTTCCACTGAATGCCTTGACTGGGTAAGAGACCCATATAGCTCAGCAGCAGTTTTTTAGAAAGGATAAGACTTTGCAGGAACAGGAGGAACTAACTGAATTGACACAAGACTGTGGTGTGAAGCTAAGCTTTGCTGATCTATCTTTGGATAGTTTTTGGTTGACTGCTGCAAAGGAGTTCCTCATTCTGGCAAACAGAGCCATTTTGACATTGCTCCCATTTTCCACAACATATCTATGTGAGCTAAGCTTTTCACTTAGGAAGAGTGGTTGAGAAGAGCTTCATATATGGGGAAAAAATGCTTAGATGGTTTTGTTACAAAACCCGTAAAAAAAAAAAAAAAAACAGAAAAAGAAAGCTGAACATACGCAAATCTTATAAATGTATACGACTTTTGTTGAAAAAATTGAGGTAATCTACTAATCAGAAGGTTGATGGTTCGATCACTGGCTGCTTCAGTCTGGGTGAGGCAAGTTGTATAAAGGGCTTTGAGTGCTCAGAGCAGAAAAGCAGAAAAGTGGTATATAAGAAACAGTCAATTTATCATTATTATAAACTACCGGTCAAAAGTTTTAGAACACCCAAATGTTTCTAGTTATTTATTGCAATTCATGTCATTCAAGTCCAATGAATAGCTTGAAATGGTACAAAGGTAAATGGTGAACTGATAACTCAGACAAGAAGAGGTCTGACAGACCCAAAGCCACCACTGAATCAGAGAACAAGTTTCTGAGAGTTAACAGCTTATATGATAGGCGGCTCACAGGACAACAGCTTCAAGCACAGCTTAATAGTGGTATAGAAAGCAAGTCTCAGTTTAAGCGGTAAAGAGAATACTTTAAGCTGAAGGTTTGACAGGACGAGTTGCAGCAAGAAAGCCATTGCTAAGACGTCAGATTAAGACAAAGAGGCTTGCCTGGGACATGAAACACCGCCATTGGACTACTGAAGACTGGAAGAAGGTATTGTGGACTAATGAATCAAAATTTTAAATCTTCAGTTCATCATGTAGGATCTTTGTTTGCCATCAAGTAGGTGAAAGGATGGTTCCACAGTGTGTGGCATCATCTGTCAAACATGGAGGAGGAAGAGTGATGGTCTGGGGCTGTTTTACTGGATCCAGGGATGGTGCCACAGCATTCTGCAGTGCCATGCAATACTCTCTGGTTTGTGCCTAGTTGGTCAGGGGTTCATCCTACAGCAAGATAATGACTCCAAACACAAGTCCAAACTATGCCAGAACTACCTCAGGAAAAAGAACAAGAGGATGGCTTGTTCAGACACAGACTTATACCCCATCGAGCTGGACAGAAGAGTGAAAGCAAAGCAACCTACAAGTGCAACATTTATGGGACCTTCTGCAACAGATTGGGAAGGACTTTCTGAAGAATATTTGATTTCTATTGTAGAAAAACTGTTATATCTGACAAAAGTCTACTTTGATGAGTCAAAACTTTAGAATACATTTTGGTACACTTCAGTTGCTTATGTGCACTATGTTTTCATTTCAGAGTGCAATGAGACATAAACTTTTTTTTTTTTTACCAGAAGTGTATATCTATTAAATGAACATAACTGCTGTTTGGCAGCAGTTTTTTTTTCTTCTTTTTTTGGCAACATCAAGGTTTAAGTTCCTGTTTCTGTTAAGTTCTGTTTTTATTTCAGCCTTTGCCCCTATTTCTACTGCTTCTTCTCTTTCTAGTCTTAATTGCAAACATACAAAGGGAAAACACAGAGACATTAATACTGAGAAAAATTAGGTAGTTATGATATGGTTTTGTTAATAAAACATAAATTCAACACTGTACTTACATTTAATGATGACACTGATCGGTGCTGTTGCAGCAGATCTGAATGTCCGTGTGGACACTGTGACTTCATACACACAGCTGTAGTTGCCCTGATGTTCATACTCAGCTACAGGGAAACTAAATGAGGCTGAGTTGTTGACTGCTGGCTCTGTGAGGTTGGAGCCAGAGAAGCTCAGAATAAAATGTCCACTGGAAAATGTGGAGTTAATGGAACAGGTGAGGATGAAGCTGTAACCCCTGGTGATTTGTGCACCTTCAGGACCCCAGACAAGTCCTGCATTAGGAGATGTCAAGGAGATGCTGGGCCTCTGTAGTCTCACTGTGTGAAAGCAAACTGGGATTAAAACATATTATTCTCTCTACCTTTTAATTCTGGACTTGTTTAAACTCTAGAATCAAAAGCAGAAGGAAGGATTTTTGTGGGGCACTTAAGGGAAGCTGAATCAAACTCAACACATTTCATCACTTACTAACTTATTAGTATTTGGTGTTATTTTATTTTTCACACATTCAGCAGTTATTGAGCAACATTAGAAGTTTCTTGCTACATGATAAATGAAAGTCCATGCTTATCTGCCGAGAAAAATGGCAGATTAGCTTGGGTAAAAGACCGAAAGCTGAGGCACACAATGAAGAATGCTGTTGGTAAAGTTTCTGGGCTGCCTTTCCTCATAACAGCCATCCCTTAAGATTTTCTCAATTTAGAGCAATGCATTATCAGGGATTGTAACATCTAGTCTTTTTACTGAATCTTTTAGCCCTCAACGTAGCATTTAGCTCTTTAGCTGCTCAATCCTCCATGGTATGTAATAGTTTGTTTCAAGTAGTGTGTGTTTACTCCTCAGTACTGTTGGCTTTGAGATCATTTTCTCTGGATACTGAAAAATCCACAATGAAAGTGGGATTCTGTTCATAATGCTTTTTTTTGCTTTTGTTTGTGCTTTTTTTTGTAAATAGCTATTAAAACAAGTTTAAGCTATGACTGAAACAACTTATTATCTGTATTAAAAATGATAATTTCTCATTTTGTTTGAAAAAATGCTTCTTACATGTATTTGCTTTATTACCTGTCACAGAGAGCCTGCCAGAGTCACTTGGTGGGGAGTTAAATTCAAGACCTGAGCCCATTTTCTGATACTGACACTGGTACGATCCCTCGTTATCAAAGTTCACTTTAAGGATATTGAATGTTGCAGAGTTTGTACTAGAAGTTTGGGTCCTTATAAATGAATCTGATGTTTTCTTCAGAATGAACGATCCACCCAAAACCTGAGTGGAGATTGAACAAGTGATTGCAATGTTCCGACCCCAGGTGACCTCACCAACAGGATTTATGGTGACATGGGGTTTTGGGAAACTCACTGAAAAAACAAACAAAACAAATGAACAAACAAAAAAACAGCATAATACTGATTGATATGTTGCTGGCTTAATGACACTTTTAGCTTTTGATTCTTGGAGCTGTCGAGCTCAGGAAATTGTTTTGTTTTCTTACCATTAACAGAGAGTCTGACAACATCACTGAGGGGGGATGAAAAGTTTTGCTCTGAAATGGTTTTCTTATACTGACACTGGTACGAGCCGTTATGATCTAAGTCCACTTTGTGGATACTGAAGGTAGCAGATGTGGAACTTGAGAATGCAGTCTGGCTGAAAGTGCCTGAGGTCTTCTTGAGGATGAAAGTTCCACCAGAGAACTCGGGTGAGATCAAACAAGTAATGATGAGATCTTCACCCCAGGCAACCTTATCTCTATTCAGAGAGATCCTGGGCTTTGGAAGGCTCACTGAAAAACACAGTTTAGCATAATGTTAGTTTAGATAAATATAAGTTTATGCATTTAAATAGCAAATCTTTGTAACTTTTTAATTTTACAACCCACTACCAACTCACTACCACCCCAGCTCTTCCCCATCCCCCCATCCTTCATCTAACTTAATTTCATGTCTGTTAGCAGTAATCGTTCTGTACAGAACATGCCCCACTCTCCCTTCCTTTGTCATTGCTAACTACCTTTTCTAATAACTACCAGGGGTAGCTGTAGCTCAAGAGGTAGAGTAGGCCATCTCCTAACTGGAAGGTTGGTAGTTTGATTCTTGGCTGCTCGAGTCTCCAATCAAGGTCAAGGTCAAGGTTCTTTATTTGTCACATGCATAGTTATACAAGTATAACACACAGTGAAATGTAGCCTGACACGCTCCTCGACATGTGCAGACATCTGCATGCCTAAGTGCATTTTGACAAGATAGCAAACACCAAGTTCCTCTCTAAACCATTTCTCATTGTATCGGACCGATGCCGATACGTAATATCGGATCAGTCCATCTCTAATTACTACTATAGATTTCTTAGAGATGTTAGTTTGCATGGACTGAAACAGTATTGTAAGAGTAGCAGCAGGATTTCATGGTCACCAGGGAGACCAGCAAAATCAAAGACAGTTTTTTTATTAAGAAAACAAAAGAGATTCCACACATGTAACTTACCTATAAGGCATTTACGGCATGCCATAAAAAAGTATCTTGCTCCCACCCACCCCCTTCATTTCTGTGTGAATGAGCTTGACTGATCATGCTTATCTATGCTTATCTGTCTGGGTTCCTTTTTTTTGTTTTGTTTTATTTTCTTTTTGTTTTTGTTTTCAGCCTATGAAGTGTTGATCACGGGAATGAGATGATAAATCCTGCGGATATATAAGTCTTACATAATTTAACTTACATTTAGGTAAGTACTGTAGGGTTGGAATGGCTGGTTTGAGTAACATTTGATTTCAGAACCTTGTTAGTTCCTGGATATGTCTGGCATCATGACTTTCTGTGTGTGCAGCCAGGCAACAAGAAACACATGAAAAACATGAAGTGTTTGATTTCACCCAGTGTCAGCTAAACACTGTACAGACTTAAGACACCACATATTCCTAAGTGTTCAATGCAGGGTGTCAAACTCATTTTACTTCGCGGGACATGTACAGACCACTTTGCTATTAAGTGGGCCGGACCAAACTCTGCTTTCTGTCACTGTGTAAAGAAGTTACATATTAAACAGTTTTAAAAAGTTGTGACAAAAAAAGAAAATCTGTCAGCATGACTCTTTGAAGAGTCTTTAGAAGACCTTTTCCTATTTTCACAAAGCAAAATCTGTTTACCTGCTCGTTAATCATTTGCTGTTTGCTGGTTGTTGAAATGGTTTTGAAAACTTTTAGCTGAGATTCTGATGTTTCTGTGGATGCTACACGTTTATATATTTAACAGATCTGGCTGTACATCCTGTTAAACCAGATGTTCTCCCTTTCACATTTGATACTGGGGGCATTGGGGTTCAATGGATTAATTGTTTATTGCTTAATTACTTTGTGGCCATAAGGAAGATTTTTATCAATAGGAAAAGCTGTAAAACCTATGAAAATATAGTTAAAAGTCCAAAATTTATGCTTGTTTGTGGTGAGCAGCAGATGAAACAAGTTAAGAACTATAAATGACGTCAAGTTTTCTAGTCTCTTTGCATGTGGCCAAATGGTGTGCTCATTTAATAAAGTTGCTTGCATGAATTCTTAGCAGGGCTGAAGATTCGCCTCCCACGGGCCATTAATACCTGACAAATGAAATTATTGTTTCACTTGTTTGACACCCGAGGTCTAATAACTTAATGGCAAGAAAACGCATTTATCATCATTTTTGTATTAAAAAAGTCTTTGTGCTATAAAAATATCATAATCCAAAACAAATTGAATAACATGATGTTGTCATGCTGACATCAGCACTAATAATCAGTATATATTGCTGATGTCCTTGATCTTCTAATAGAAACAGGCTAATGTCATCATATTGTAATACAAACAGGATGTTATTAGCATGTTCTCATAGGAACATCTTAAAACACCATCCATCCATCCATCCTCATCCGCTTTGTCCAGGGCCAGGTCGCGGGGGCAGCAGCCTAAGCAAAGAGGCCCAGACCTCCCTCTCCCCAGCCACCTCCTCCAGCTTATCCGGGGGAATACCAAGGCGTTCCCAGGCCAGCCGAGAGATATAATCTCTCCAGCGTGTCCTGGGTCTGCCCCGGGGCCTCCTCCCTCCTCTTAAAACACTAAAACAGGTTTTCGTATAGTTCTTGCCCTTCGGAGGAGTTGTGGTCTCCACGTGCTCTTGTTTCTCAGTGATTTCTTTCCTTATGGTGCATCTTCTCTTAGGTTTTCCACCTCCAAAAATCACTTTAACCTCTTTGTTCAAGTTAGAGCTAATTCAAGCGAATTAGTTCTGTTGATAAGCACCGCTGTTAATGTGTTTTTTAAATACAAATAACTGAACAGGCATGCGGTCCATAGCAGGAAACCAAGAGGGAAGTTGCTGCATGAAGATTACTGAGAAAAAACAGCACCATACTGCAACTATAAATATCAAGTATTGATAAGATCATGTGGTACCATATTTGGGCATGGATGCTGTAAGTATTTGGGAGTGCTACTAGACTCTAAATTATCCTTTAAAAAACACATTAAAAAAGTAGTGAAAACTGTAAATCTTAATATACAGAACTTTAGACATATCCGCACATCATTAACAGACACAGCAGCGATTACTTTCTTGCATTCTATGATACTGGCTCATATTGAATATTGTATTACAAGTTGGTCCAAGTAGCTTTGCTGCTATTGGGCCAATTGAAGTATGCTACAAAAGAGCATTGAAAATATTAGATAAAAAACCTTTTTCATATCACCACTGTCAAATTTTAGAAAAATACAAGTTTTTATATTTTACTAATTTCAAATTATTTAAATCTGCCTGTCTAATATACAAAGTTATACATGGTCTGGCACCTCCACCAATGAGTGATTTTATTAAACAAAAGTCTAGCAGTGTTGCCGGGTCTCGACTGACTCGAGCCACTGTTAGGGGTGATTGTGAACTGGCACTCAGGCGGACCACCTTTTCACAGAATGCTCTGTCATATCAGGGAGTGAGCTTCTGGAATAGTCTTCCACTGTCAGTGAGGGAAAGTACAAGTCTACCCATCTTTAAGAGTCACTTAAAAGGGCGGCTGAGGGACACACAAACATGTAATCATGTTTAATAATCATGTTTTATATTGGACGGGAAAAAGAGTTAGTGTATTACAAAAAGGGAAACAACTGTTAGTGCAATGGGTGAACGCAATATCACGATGGTCAGGGCATGTACAATATTGGGGTTTGTGCAATATAATTGATGTGTTTCCGTTATTGTTATCTATACTGTCCTCTTTGTCCACTCTCCTTGTCATTGTTTGTTCTAGTATAATGTGATCACTGTTTTTGTCCTTGTCACATGACCTGTAAATAGTGTCTCTGTATGTTTTTACTAACTTGTGTTTAACACCAACCTGCCAGAGGGTCTGCAGATGGAAATTAGCCCAAGGCTATAATCTGGCATATTTACATTTGTTAAAATGTTCATTAATATGTATTGCCCCTCTTTCTAAAAAATAAATAAATAAAATAAAATAAAATAATATCAAAGAAAGGAAACTGACATTGATAAAGATATCTTCAGCCATTTTGACACAAGCACCGATTTTTTTTTTTTACTTGTCTTATCACACACTCATGAAAACACAAATATCTGACACAGAGATCAGAACTTAGAAAGGGGCTGGCATGAAGTTGAAGTTATTGCTGCCAAAAGAGGAACAGCTGGTTATTTTAAACAATGATTGATGATCTACTTTCTTCCACCACTCAGAACGCTTAATGAGTGTGCTTCATAAATAAAGAGTTCAAAATGTATTATTTATTAATTTAGCACATTTTTATCTATGTTTTGATAAGAGTATAACAAACACTTCTCACCTGAACAGACGACACCAGCATCCTCACCATGGTCACAGTTGTGTTTCCCAAATCCATTGTGTCCACACTCAGTTAGAGAACTCTCACTTCCTGAACAGGCCACATCATCAAGCCAGATTTGTCCACTTCCTTGACCGAAGTGAGCAGATGAAATGGCCTCCAATGCTGCCCCACAGCCCAGCTGTCTACAGACCACCTTAGCATTATTTAAGTTCCAGACATCATCACAGACCGTTCCCCAGGAGCCACTGTGATAGATTTCAACTCTTCCATAGCACCGAGTGGATCCAGACCCAGCTAGTCTGATCTGTCCTATCAGCACATAATATAAACTATATTTAATACTTTCCTAAATTTGAAAAGAATTAAAAAATTTCACACACAAGAGCAGACTGACCTGCAGCAGATGAAGTGAAGGCCAAGAGGCAAGAAACTTGGAAGGAACAAAATGACATTGCTTATTGTGTAAACTAAGCACATACATCTGTAGTCATTTATCTAAAGTGATCAATATTTGCACTGAAAGGTAAACCTCAAAGACCCAAACTGTCTCTCTACAAAAGCATTACAAAAGTATGTCTTACCGAAGGTCAAAAACTGAAGCACTCTCTGCTGTCTGCACCCCATGACTGAAAAAAAGAGGCTGATCGTGTCATTTATGGGAACCAGAAGACAGTAAAGTCAACAAAAAACTACAGTGTACAAAAAACACTTCACATTTGGTTTATCCTCCCAAAACACTTCCTCTTTCGTTTTGAATTTTTTTTTAAAATTCATCCACGGGGCTTTGACACGAGCAGCTCTAAAGACTGGAGCTCACCACATCATTAAAAAATCTGTTTTTTAAAATAAAAATAAAACTGCTCGAGTAATCTAGTGACTCTCGGATACATATTGATTCATTATAAGCAAATTTGCACCAACCCTACCATCATCCACAGAAACACACACACTGTCTCCATCTGGTGATTAAAAAGTAATATTGACACAGATGATACATTCTTGAGGTTAAGCGCTCATAATTTTAAGCACTCCTACATTAGCCTAAAAAGTATTAGCAAGGACTCACAGTTTAACATTTGGGAAGATGATCTGAATGAGAAAGTCAATCCTTTTATAGTGGCAGTGGAAAGAAATGCAACCAGAGAATTGTCTCTGTTTCGACAGTTTTAAATCTTAACTCATTTCATGAATGTTTCTGAGGACTAAATTGGAAGCCACACTTTAAACTATAAAATCTTTAAAATATGGGCCTAAAATCGATGATCTGAAGCATTAAAGTGACACAAATATGCACCAAAAAAAGCAAAAGAAGAGAAATCATGAAGGAGGAAAATTGCTTTTCACAGCAGTGTGTGTGATACACCAACAAAAACACAGGGTCATACAGAAACTCATCCAAGATTTTTAGGAGATACACCCATGCCATCAATTTGAACAATCTACTGTGCTCGAGGTGATGACAATATGTACGCCTGTCTGACATATAATGTTCTACATGGACTTGCCCCCACATCCTTTAAATTAATTTATTAATCAAGACAGATTGCAGAGTTGGGACTAAGGCCATCCCTAGAGGGCACTGTAAGGTGTTTTATAGGCATTTGGACAAACTGCTGTCACTGTAGGGAACTCAGTGTTATAAAGGAGATGTGTGACCGTTTTTTACGGGTGACACGTGTCATTTATTTTTGTTTTTGTTGTGTATTTGTAAGTTTTCTATAACCTGCCCTGGGACTACAGATGTTAATTAGCAGTTTTGCTATAATCTAGCATGTTTACACTTTATGTTTGGTACATTGATGTTCATCAACGTGATGTTCCTGTTAAATGTATAAAAAGAAGAAAAAAATCCTGTAGTCAAGAAAGGAGTGAAATAATTAATAATGACAATAATGAACCGGTTTGGAAAATGTAAGGAGTAGAAAGTCGAGATCTTTGTGTGAAATTGGAGGAATAAAAAGTAGCAAAGTGTCAGAAAAGTGCTCAAGTAGAGAAAGGAAACTTTTGCTTTTGATAAAGACCACAGTGTGGAGGACGTTCTGCGAACCTTCGTTTCGGGTTATCACCGTCCTCTGTCTTCGGTGGTGGCCCCTCCTTTTCCTCCCACCGTCCTCTGCAGCTGTTCCAGCTGTTGCTGCTCCCGTGAAGTTTCATTGTGTTAACCGGTGTTAAAGGCGTGCAAAGCTCACTATTACTCATTCATACATAAACAACATGCAGTGTAACTGAATCTGTTAAAAGTCCTTTACAGCAGTAGATCACCTAGTTTCTCACCTTGCTTATCTGCGTTTATTTTTTTGCGGTAGAGACTGCCACGTCTGCCTGGGAAAAGCAGCCTGCTAATCGTCACCACTTCAGCTCCTCCCCCAGACCCTGCTGCTGACAGCGCAGTGGGAATCACACTCCTAACTACACATAGAGCGATTGCCATTTTTCCCAAATCACTGTGTCCATACCGCCACCTCTAACTGTAAATAATATCTCACATAATAACCTCTATCAGCAGTCATAATTAAGGAAAATGCTTTAAAAGATCAAATGCAATAAATTTAATTAAATATTGGTTAAAACATCCCTGTTTAGTGAATGTGTACACATGCCCTATCAGTGTAAACATTTCAGGCCTTTAGACAGCTATCAGCTACAGTGTAGCAATATCAAAATCTGAATGAACTTATCTACAGTGCAGAAGAAACTTCAGTGGACATTCTTTATGACATAAGTGTAAAGAAAACCTTTTTTTCTCTAACAAACTTCACTGTTGAGTTCATCAGTCTGTGTTTTAGATCCTCTGTGAGCGACCTGAGTTTGGAGAAACAGTGGCACAAAGATGGTGCTCAGAACAAAAATGACACTTACCCACAGTCACCCTGTGATGAACTAACAAACAAGCTTTGTAAAGTGTGAAAACTGAGAAACAAGTGCTGCAGTTTTTTCATAAAATGCACTGCTAATCTTACTATGTTTGGTGTGGTGATGCCAGGGTCTGTCATGTGCTGTGTGATGGTGATAAACAAAAGGCGAACTTTGTATTTAGGCTGAAAGACAAAATAACAAGGCATAACGTAAAGTACCAAAGGAAAATAAACACATAACTACAGAACACACACAAACGCAGCATGCCAGGGTGATAAGGGAAGTGCAGACAGGGGAAGCAAAACTAAACATAATGCACACAAGATAATATACTATCAAAATATCAAATGGAAGTAATTAATACAAAAACCAGGATGTCTTAGTCCTGCAAGCTTGACACAGACAAAGTGTAAACAGACATAAAAGACTGACTCAACATGGGAGACACTAAAAGCCAAAATACAGAGATAAGACTGAGAGAACAGGAAGGAAATGTTAACGGGAACTAAAAAAACCAAAAGGGAGAACAACACATTAATTATTTTATTAATCAACACATTACACACATATGATACAGTTCAGTACACCCCCCCCCCCCCCACACACACACACACACAAAACACTGTAGTAGCAATAATATAACTGTGTGTAATATAATATAAACGTATCATTACCTACTCTTTAATACTTTTGCAATTTGTTGTAGTTGTACTCTCTCAGTGTGTGTGTGTGTGTGTGTGTAATGATACAAGGGGTAGAGATATTGAGATGGACTGATAGTAGCCACTACTTGTTATTATTTCCTGAAATATCCTTTATCAGGTCTGGAGAGCTGAATCAAGGCTAGTTTTATGCATGATATGGACACTTTACCACATTGTGGTCTCACTGTTTAAGTTAAATAGATTGGTAGTTGTGGATATATTTGGTAAATATGGGGTTCAATATCTTGCTAAAGGAGACTCTGTGGTGCAAACTGGAGAAACCAGGATTTAAACCACTGAACTTCCAATTAGAAGTCCTGAGTCACAGTCATCATGGTTAAAGCAGGGGAACTTGGTATAGCTAAGGACCAGTGGGAGATGAATTTTTGAATGCCGTTGGTTTTCCTCAATGTCAGTAATATTAAAGTTTTGTGTACTATCTGAGAGTGCTATACTATCAGAATGTAACTCCCAGAATGCTTGTTATTTGATATGCATGAAGCTTCAAAAGCATATTACGGATCTAATCACACCAGCTGATTTTAAGTCTGGCTGAAGTGATGAAATCGTCGGAGGTCTTTCTCTGTTCCCCCAGCCTGTTCCTCCTCATCAGTCGCCCCTTCTGCTCTAAAAACAAGCATCTCTGTGTTCTCCTTTTGCTTTGAATTCTGCCTTGTGGTGACCTGGAGAGACACAAATGCCTGTTTCCACTGTGCTCCTATTCTTTTCTTCCAGGTAAATATGCATTCATTGACTCTGATGAACAGTACCTTGTTGTAGAAATGAAGGCCAATGTTTGCCAGCACTGAATTTGCTGGATCTGTTTGAAGGACATTTATAAAATCAGTAAAACAACAAAAAAGATGTTTAAATAGACTTAGAATATACATGCTCATTTTACAAGTCATATATATTAACTTAAACAGAGTTAGAGACAATAGGCTGCCAGCTGGAACACTGATAGGAGGAGGTTAGGCTGTTACCTGGTGTACATAAAAGAACACCAAGTTGATTCAGTAGTGGTTGACAGCATTCAGACTCCACTCTTAACCACAGAAAAGACTCAGAGTGATTCAAAGGGTGAACTGTAGGATCCCCTGGTCAGACACAAAAATGAAAACCTAAAAACGCAAATCCGATAAGTACCCCATACCACACATTCATGGTTCAGTGTAGCTAAAACTTACTATCAGGAGAGCATCAGTGAAGATTAAAAAAATTCACAACCTTTAAAACACCATGGATGTGGTATGAATCAAACAGGATTGTGTTTGGCCTCACAAATGCACCCTGAGCTTTTCAGTATAGTATGGAAGCAGGCCTCAGACACAAAATATGCAATCCATACTTAGACGATGTGTTGAGGATATGTTCTCAAACATCTAAACTAAGACCAGACAAATGGGACCTGTTCAGAAATGAGGTGCTCTATCTCGGAAAGGTGATCCCTGCTGATGGCTACATGATGGATGATATAAATGGATGACCACAAATACTGCTAATGATTTCAGCATCAACATGTGGCAATGTAAATACGGTCTGTAGTGTCCCTCTGGTTCACAGATAAATTGGTTCTGCCTCCAGAGAGGTGAATTTCCTTGACAGCATTGCTGTTGCTTCATACACACAGCTGTAGTTGCCCTGGTGTCCATACTCAGCTGCAGGGAAACTAAAGGAAGGCGAGTTGTTGACAGCTGTCTTGATGTGTGTGATGTTGGAGCCCGAGAAGATGAGAATGAAACTGCCTGGAGTGGAGCTGAAGTTCATAAGGCAGGTGAAGACAAAGCTGTAACCCCTGGTGATCTCTGAACCTTCAGGACCCCAGACCAGACCTCCGCTTGGAGATGTCAGAGAGATGCTGGGTTTCTGCAGGGATTCCAGATATTAAAAATGGAAAATAAGATGAAATAAGGTAAAAAGAACATTTTTCTGCCTGATATTAAGCTAATGTAGTCAGTGTTTTGCTAGCCTGACCAATACTTTTGATCTGCTACATCACTAACATCAAGTCAATTAACTTTAATTTATCTTTGTAGAAGTTGGTTTGTCACATGATTGCACATTATGTTTGATAATATAAAAAGATTTAAACCAAAACAATCATGTGTTTCTAAAAACGGACATATACAAACTCTGTTTTAATACATGAACCTTATTTGTTCAATGACAAATGTGTTTGGCTTTTATTCACTCTTTGGCCAGATTTAGGCATCAAAGCTACTGGGACCTTATCATGGACCTACTATCAAAAGATAAATAGACCCTCTCACAACCCTGAATTGTAACTTTAAAATTGAGGGCCCTAATCAAGTAAATAATAATCAGCTTCTACTGTGATTTTAATACATAAAAGTACTGACTTAGAGCTTGACAACAGAAGAAATAAATAAAATAAAGTAAATTACCACCCAAACGCTGAAAAGAATTAAATCCAAGTCTGAGACTTAATAATTTGTTAATCTCTGTCTTGTGTTGAAAAGAGAAGAACACATCATACCTCAGTACTGCATGGATTTAGTTTTTTTTTTTGCTTTCATTTCTGGTTTTCCAAAAAAGCTTGCTTTAAGTGGAAATGAAAGTTTTCTAAAGTCTCAACTCTGAAGACTCAACAATTTTATATATAGCTCCTTTTTTCTGTTGCTAGTAGTTCGAGTAGTATTTTCCCCTCAGTGGAAACATTTTCCTGTAAACATGGGTCTCGGGGACGAGACCTGCCCATTAAAGTCGCTGTGCTCCCTCAGCTGAGCTCTACTGATATACTTCAAGTTACATTAAATCATGTTTGTTAATGAAAAACAAGACCACCCATGTCACCAATAAATTATTAGAGTGCAAGCTCAATTTAATTATTTGGTTAACAGTAGTTTCTGCAGCAGTCCTGGTAACCAGCATGTTAGATTGTAAAGTACCGCTCATGTGTCCTTGAAAGTAATTTATGATGGACTATGTTTATGACTATTGATTATTCTTAAATTTGCTGTGTAGCTAATAAAGGTGGCCCATTGTGTGAGTTTAGTAATAGTAGAGGACAGACTGTTGTAGTACTCTTCAAAATTCAAATGTGTGTTAGTTTAAAGCCTCTGGAAATAATGTGTGTGATGTGTCAGCATGTTTTTTTTTAAAGGAATAACAAAATGATTGAGCCAAATCTGCCCTTGTCAAAGTTGCTTACTCATCCAGTTCAAATGCTCTGGTGCCAACCCTGACATAGTTTGTCCTTATTTTAAGATCTGTTGTACATATAATTTTAAATTAGTAAATAATACCACTGATATCAATTACTTTATACTTCTCTTTAACCTATTAATAAGTCATTCTTAAAAAATGGATCTTCAAATTTTGTTTGGGAAATTATTAATCAGAGTATTTTGAGTGCTTCCTGTTTGGCTGAGTGCTAGAATACTTAAAGTACCTGTTAACATGGACATTTATCATTTTACAACAGCTGGAATGCTAAATTTAAAAACTTACAAATAAAAAAAACATTGTATTAAAAGGTAAGTGTAGAAAAGTTTCAATAATGTCTAAATATATAGTCTGACAGGGTTCCTTGCATCATTAGTTATAGTATCCAAGTATATATAGACCTCACGGTGTCGCTCACCTGAACAAATGACACCAGCATCCTCACCATGACTACAGTTATGCTTCCCAAATCCTCTGTGCTGGCACTCAATTAGGAAACTTTCATTTCCTGAACAGTCCACTTCATCAAGCCAGATTTCGCCAGTTCCTTCACCAAAGTAAGCTGAGTGAGGAGCACTCAGTGCCATCCCACAGTTTAACTCTCTGCAAAAGATCGCAGCATCAATTAAGTCCCAGTCGTCATCACAGACTGCTCCCCAGCTGCTGTTGTGATAGATTTCAACTCTTCCAGAGCACACAGTTGACCCAGCTCCAGCCAATCTGATAGGCACACCTGAAAATATAAGTTTGGGATAAAAGATAGTGTTTTTAATGTTAACATTAAGTCACAATAATTATCAGTGTTCTTTGGTAGCTGATTTTATACATTTCAAGTTTTCAGGGGAACAAGGGGAATCAAGCTAATCCAAGTGCAAAACAAACTATATTATGATTTTTCTTTTAAGATTTTCCTGAAAAGAAAATTCTAATTAATTAGAATAATCCCACTTGCATGTCTTCCGTGGAGGACAAAGTCTGGGGACAAAGGGGATGACCCACCAATCTCCAGGGGTGAGGTCACTGAGGCAGTTAAACAACTCCTTGGCACCAGAGCCTCTGGGGTTCCTGAGTTCCTGAAGGCTCTGGATGTTGTAAGGCTGTCCTGGTTGACAAGCCCCTACAATGTTGAGTGGAGATCAGGGGCGATACCTCTGGATTGGCAGACCGGGGTGGTGGTTCCCATTTTTTAAAAAGGGGGACTGGAGGGTGGAAAGGAGAGTTCGTCCGTTAGAAGGAAAAATGCGTTTTTTTTGTCCTGGTCGCGGAACACTGGATCAGCTCTTTATCCTCTCGAGGATAGTTGAGGGCACATGTGTCACGATGAGTTGTGTGGCTGTCAGTGGCTGGACCCACGTGCAGGACTCGGAGACAAAACATTAACTTAAACGACGGCTTTATTTGCTGGAGAGTCACCTTTGGACGATACATAAACAACAACTTAAACTAACTAGACAGGAGCTGCTGAAGGAAGACAACCATGGATACACACACAACAAACGTGGAGGACGCAACAACTGGCAGGGAAAAACACAGGGCTTAAATACATACTGAGGTGATTAGGGAATGTGAAACAGGAGGAGAGCACAGCTGGGACTCATCAGACATGACAAGACAAGGGGAGGCAAAACTCAACACATTGACATAGTACACAGACTTTCAAAGTAAAACAGGAAACTGAACAGACGTGGACTAAACTAGGGGATACAGTGACAGAAATCAAACCCAAGAGAATCAAAACACATCATGAAAACAAAGATAACTAATACAAACAGAAAAACACTGAGTCCACAGACTCAGGACCGTGACAACATGGGAGTTTGCCCAACCAGTCTACATGTGTTTTGTGGACTTGGAGAAGGCATTCGACCGTGTCCTTCAGGGTGTCCCGTGGGAGGTGCTCCGGGAATATGGGGTGTCTGGCCTATTGCTAAGGGCCATTCGATCCTTATACAAACGTTGCAAGATCTTGGTCCGCATACCTGGCAATAAGTTGGACTCTTTCCCGGTGGGTGATGGGCTCCGCCAGAGCTGCACTTTGTCACCAATTCTGTTCGTAATTTTTATGGACAGAATTTCTAGGCGTAGGCTTTCACTTGGGTGGTCTCAGAAACTCATCTCTGCTTTTCATGGATGGATGATGTGGCTCTTTTGGCTTCATCGGGTGATGGCCTCCAGCTCGCACTGGAATGGTTCGCAGCTGAGTGTGAAGCTGTGGGAGTGAGCACCTCCAAATATGAGACCATGGCCCTCAGCCAGAAAAGGTGGATCAGGAACTCTGGATCAGGAACGAGTTCCTGCCCCAAGTGGAGGAGTTTAATTATCTTGGGGCCTTGTTCACAAATGATGGGAGAAGGGAACGAGAGATTGACAGACGGATTGGTGCTGCAGCTGCAGCACCAATCCGTCCTCCACGTTTGTTGTGTGCTGCACCGGTCCATTGTGGTGATGAGACAGCTGAGTGTAAAAGCGAAGCTCTCAATTTACTGGTCGATCTACATCCCTATCCTCACCCTATGTGTGACCGAAAGAATGAGATAGCGGAGAGATAGGGTGAGAAGTTCAGCCATCCAAAAGGGGATCAGAGTAGAGCTGCTGCTCCCCACATGGAAAGGACCCAGTTGAGGTGGTTCAGGCATCTGACAAGGATGCCTCCTGGGTGAGGTGTTCCAGGCATGTCTCACTGGGAGGAAGGCCCAGGCCAGACCCAGGACACGCTGGAGAGATTATATTTCTCAGATGGCCTGGGAATGCCTTGGTGTTCCCCTGGACAAGCTGGAGGAGGTTGCGCTTCACTGCTTAGGCTGCTGCCCCTGCAACCCAGCCCTGGATAAGTGGAAGAAGATGGATGGACGGATGGATAGAATAAACTTTACGTATATCACTAGAATAACTGACCTGAAACATTTCCATAGATTTCTTACCTGAACAAATGACACCAGCGTCTTCACTGTGTCTACAATTGTGTGATCCAAATCCTCTGTGCTGGCACTGAGTCACAGACCTTTCATTTCCTGAACAGTCCACTTCATCAAGCCAGATTTTGCCAGCTCCTTTACCAAAGTAAGCTGAGTGAGGAGCACTCAGTGCCGTCCCACAGTTTAACTCTCTACAAAAGATCTCAGCATCAATTAAGTCCCAGTCGTCATCACAGACTGCTCCCCAGCTGTTGTTGTGATAGATTTCAACTCTGCCAGAGCACCGAGTCGACCCAGCTCCAGCCAATCTGATGGGCACACCTGAAAATATATGTTTTGGATAGAACATACATTAGGTTTTGTTCTGAGTGAAATTTGTCCTGTTAAACTGCTGCATGTTCTTGACCACCATTGACCACCATTGTATCAAAGTGTCATATCTTCAGTGTTGTCCCATGAAAAGATATAACAAAATATTTATAAAATGTGAGAGGTGTACTCGTTTTGTGAGATACTGTAATTATGATTCTTCTATTAAGACTTTCTTGAAAAGGAAAAGTCTTTTAATTATAATAAAGTTTCTGTATGACACTAGAGAAGACTGACCTAAAATATTTTCCATAATTTTTATTACCTTACACTTCATCAAGCCAGATTTCGCCAGTTCCTTCACCAAAGTAAGCTGAGTGAGAAGCACTCTGTGCCTCTGTGCTGTGGGACGTGCTGTCCCACAGCACAGAGGCTGGTAAACTCTTCTTGTTAATATTTTAAAAAAATTACAGTGTTCATATGTTTCATGTAGTGGCCACATAGTGCCTGTTAATACAAACTACCTGTCAGGGACGTGCAGCGGGGTGGGGGGGCTTGAGCACCTGCCCCTTTCCTGATGGGTGCCCCAAGTGCCCTTTTCTTGAAGCAATTTGTTTATTATTTTTTATGTGTGTGTGTGTGCACGTGGAGTCCTGCCTGTGCCCCTCAATGATAACATTTAACTATTAATCACAGTTTGGCTAAATAAAAGGATCTAGCTTGCATCAGTCACATGGTGACCATTAACCAATGCTCACTCTTGACAGCAGAGTGCTCTGGTTTAGAGCCGGGAACAAGCTCTCACAGAGCAAGTGCATTTTTTGCTGCCTTACCGATGCGGAGCTGTAGGGAAACAGATTAATTGGGAGACACAGACTGATGCAAAGGAAAACAATAAGAATGGTGTACAGCGTACACTGTAGTCTATAGCACACAGTATTAGCTTATTATGTACACGTTGGTAAGTTGTCTGACAAATTAAAACAAATCAGCATGCTGTGTGTGTGCGCAACAGCACGACAAACACTACCTGTCCTTTTATTAACTGCAAAAGTAGTGCTGGTCAATAGCTGTTTGCTAACTGGGTGTCAGGGGTTTGTAGCTCTGTCCACCATTTCTTTTTAGAGTAAGCTGCAGGGCTTTCCCCTGCCTTTCTGGAAGGCTTCTATTTCACTAAAAACTATCTGATATGCATATCCACATAATTATGGATTATTATAATTATGCTATTAAAAACACAGTGTTTTAAAGATAATACATTAAGAAACTGATTATGTTAGATTAATAACAAATAATAAGAGAAGCATTCTGGATCAGCACCATGATGCAAACTTTTAGCCATAGTATATACAGTACCCTGGAGAAGGTAAGAATGTCACACACGTGTGTGTGTGCATGTGTATAGATATTTTAAAACGATTACTCATCATATAACATTGTCCAGACATATCCGGTAAGGGAGGAGGAGGAAACAGTGATTCTAGAATAAAATCAATAATGAACACAACTGCCATGTTTTGGTTCTATATAACATTTCCTGTCATTACTTTATTATGGATTGGGTGCAAGAGTTGTTAAGTGTGGATAATTAAATAATAGATTAATGCAATATCAAACTGTGCCTTTTTCTTAGTTGGACAGCAAGTCCAACAAGTGTTTCGGATAAAATGTGGGAGCCCGAAATTGTGTCTACTTTCATCTTACAATCCGGCAACAAATAAATTGCACTGCAAACAAAGTCTATCAACAAAGAAAACATTTTCGTTTCATACGTTTCCGTTATATTCCCTTACAAAGCTAGCTTTAACGCTTCGAGGGTTCCTTTGTTCTTGCCGTCGCCTCGGCGCTTGACCCAGACTTTCGCTCTGTAGTTGCTTTTTAGCATAGTACTACAAAAAATTGTAAATCTGTGATATATGATTGATAAACGTAAAGGTAACTGTATAAATGTGTTCAATGACTTTGTTACTTTTAATGATTGGTGAGCACCCGCTTCGATTCGCACTCAATTCAAACTTTACGTTGCACGCTCACCTAACTTTACGCTGCACGCTCACCTAACTTGCGTTTGCACCTTTTGTCCACACGTAAACTGCGTTTAGCATTTACTTGTGGACGAGGAAGACGGAGAAAACGCAGCGTCAAAGGTGTGCGCCTATTTTGACGCCACACTGTGCGCCATGTTTTTGTCTCGGTGCCATGAATTCCTACAATGGCAGACTTAGACAAAATACTGTTAATTTTATTATCTTCAGTGTTTAAATGCTTACATATACGGGTTTGCTTGTAATTGTTGCCTATATACATTTTAAGCTATTATTTATTATTTAGTTCAATCAATAGATCAAGTTTTGTAGTGACTATGAAATATATTGTAATTATCTGTTTCCTGTTTATCCTAGACAGGGCAAAAAAGGACTCCAAATTAAAAAAAAAGATAAAAATGAAAGACTGGTGCATTGTGCAGTTTAGCACTGGTGGTACAGAAATAGTCCCTAGATCATGGATAAATTGGGAGAAATTGTCATGGCCTCCATATCCTCCGTGAGACACATTCAGGATCCACGACACAGTAAAGAGGAGAGTTCATCCTGGTGCAACATGGCTCACCTATGCACCAGTCCGACTTCTAATAAGCCATGGTGGGTATCATCTGGATTGGTGTTGTATAAATGTAACAATAACAAGTTTTTCGTGTCCTAATTTATGTCTGGCCATACATTGTGTTTGTACTTCCAGACACATTTCACGAAGCAGAACGCAGTCTTCAGAAATATCTAAGTGAACACTGTGATACGTCTGACCTTCAGTCCGAAGCTGAAACTCAGACCAGTCATAAAAGAAAGCACAAGTAAAACTTTTTTTTATTTCACAAACATATCTTTGATTGCTAAGAATTTATGATCTTGTCTTTTATACATATCTGTGGTGCTTGCATACTGCAATATCACCACATAATATAGTCCAAAAAGTGGAAGCTTGTAAACTTTTTATAAATGCAAAGCCGTGTACACTTGTGCACTTCAAAAATTCCTTGTATACTGTACCTTCTTGCACATCTCCGTTTCCTGTGTGTGTTGTTATAAATCAAACTGTAACTTTAGGAAAAAATATTCCAAAAGCACATTTGTAATTACTTATGACCGTTTTCAACTTTTTTTCTTTAGACCAAATCCCCTGTACACATATAGTGACTCAGAGGATGAGCAGCCCACCAAAAAATGGTTTCCCCAGGCCCCTCGAGTGAAAATACCAGGTAATAAAATACTGTCTAGTGTCTTTGTACATATCTGTGTGTGACACAAGGAAACGTTTGACAAGTTGTCTGTATTCTTAAATACTTAAAAAATTTTTATCTTTTTCTGTCAGACCTGACGAGAGCTGTTAATGAACTCCGTGAGGAGGTCAGAGCCATCCGCAATGAATCGGTAGATGCTGGGGTACTGCCTCTGGATTTGCCCTTGCACAACATTGAGGAGCTAAACAATGCAGAGCCAGCTCTTCAATCACAAGAGGCAAATAAGGCAATGGTAAGTATATAAAGGTTATGTACACTTTGTAACTATAAATTGTAATAGCTGTCAGATGTGATTTAAATACATAACAACGGCCTGTTGATTAACCTGGAGGGTCTTAGGGTCGATTTGTGGCTTTTTCAAATTTTGATTACATGCCATTTGCACAGTGTTGAATGGACTATAGCCAAATTCTCCAAAAAAAAAGTTTGATATGATTTTATTTCAAAATTCAAGTCTGACTTCCTTCAATTAGCTTCAGTGGCTAAGCTACAAATAAACTTACACTATTGGGCTTAGTGGTCGATTTGTGCCCCATTGAAACCCATTATAAACGCTATTTTTCACTGCAAATTAATTACGGTCAAAGGGATCGTCGATGTTTAAGTTTCATTTTCATTTTGCAGTAGGGGCCTTAGAGTTGTAATCTTTTTATTTGTCCACCAGGTGGCGCCCTTGCTTCACATTTGACCCCTGCTGGAAAATCCCATATTTACAGCAGTGTTTTTCAGCTCAAATGATGAGTGTGGGTCACTATCAATGTGTGTGTCTAAAAAAAAAAAAAAAAAAAAAAAAAAAAAAGGAGTGTGTGTCTAACTCCTTTTTTTGTCTGATTTCAAACGTTTTTTCTCCTTTGAGGTCCACACTGCAATACAAACAACAAATGTAAACCTAAGAACTAAAGACTTTGTTTTGTCTGCAAGCGCAGGTTGTTTACGCAGCTGCACTAAAGCCGTGGTTATAAATATGAGCTTTAGAGGCAGGAGTAGTCTTTTCCAAAATGGCAAGACATTACAACACGGAAGAAGCGCTGAGAATGATCATGGATCCCGAGGACAGCTCCTCCTCCTCTGCAGAGGACTCTGGGGATGACGAGGAAATTTCAACGGGGGAGGAAACGGAGGAGCTGGAGTCCTGTTCCGACTCAAGCGGAGCCCAATCTTCTGAAATTGAGAGCGGAGACACGGAGGAAGCACCAGCGGGGTGGATTAGTAAAAATGGATTAATGTGGAATCCAACAAACGCCGAGACGCTGCATCATGTTCCAGCCGCTACTGGGTACACCGGACCTACGCATTACGCCGCCGCTCGGATCTGTGACCCGGTATCCAGCTTTTTAATCTTTGTCACTGATGAAATCATGCTGAACATTGTGTCCATGACGAATCTCCAGGGGAGGCATACGATCGAAAATTGGAAAGACGTGGACAGCGACGAGCTGCGGGCTTACGTGGGGCTACTGATCCTGGCAGGAGTTTACCGGTCCAAGCACGAGTCCACGCTCAGTCTGTGGAATGAGAAAACTGGCCGCATTGTATTTCGGGCTACCATGTCAGAAAAAAGATTTCACCACATTGGCAGGGCCCTTCGTTTCGATGACAAACTTTCAAGACCGAGACGCAATTCTGGCAAACTGGCTCCCATTAGTCAAATCTGGGATATGTGGACCCGCCGCCTAGAAATGATGTTCTTCCCGGGGAGGGAAATTTGTGTGGACGAGCAACTAGTCCCGTTCAGAGGGAGGTGCGGGTTCAGACAATACATGCCCAAGAAGCCATCCAAATACGGGCTGAAAATATGGGCAGCCTGCGACGTGGATACGTCATACGCCTGGAGATTGCAGCTGTACACAGGCAAACCAGCTGGCGAGCGCCCTGCAGTCAACCTGGGAATGCGGGTCGTTTTGAAGCTGACAGAGGGGCTCCAGGGACGAGTTGTCACATGTGACAGCTTCTTCACATCGTTTCCTCTGTCAGAAGAACTCCTCAGAAGAAAAATGACCCTGGTTGGAACCATCAGAAAGAATAAACCAGAGCTCCCGCAGCAGCTCCTTCAGACAGGGGGGCGAGAGGTGTTTTCCTCAGTTTTCGCTTTTAGGATGACGCACACGGCCGTGTCGTACGTGCCCCGCCGCGGCAAAAATGTGCTCTTGTTGAGCACGAAACACCGCACCCAAAGCGTGAGCGATGATGCCAAAAGAAAGCCTCAAGTGATAATTGACTACAACAAATCCAAAGGAGGGGTCGACAAACTTGATCAGGTAAGTGTCATTACGCATCAGTTGCGCACGAATTTATTCATTGTTGCTCATATATTCTTGTGTAAAATATACATAGGTTTAATTTTTATTTTTTTTATCAGGCTGTGTGCGAATACTCCTGCAGGAGGCGAACGAGTCGGTGGCCAGTAGCTCTGTTCCATCATATGATTGACGTCTCCCTTTATAACGGTTTCGTCCTGTGGATCGCAACCGATCCAGCCTGGAAGAAGTCCAAATCACATAGGAGGAGGATTTACATCGAGGAGGTTGGGGAAGCTTTAGTGAAACCACACATGGCAAAGAGAGAGCGCCTTCCTCGCTCATCACTCACAGCGGAGTTTGTGAGACGTGCCCAGTATGCTGCTGCTTCAGACCCCTCTGCAGGCCCCTCTGCAGCCATCAGCTCAAAGGCCAGGAAGCAATGCGACCTTTGCTCAACAAAAAGACGAAGAATCCTCACCACCTGCTGCAAATGTGGAAACGAAATATGTAAGGACCACACCCTGACCATTTGCAGCAACTGCTCCTGAGCAGGACTGTCCTTCCCTCCCCCCCTCTCTCACTTCCTCATATCTCATACCTTTCCCCATTCCCCATGTGTTCATTGTTCTGAAGTTGTAAAATAAATGTTTTCTGGTTCAAAGTTATATTGTATTTTTTATTTTATTTTAGAACACAATAAGGTAATAGCATTTAGTGATAATAAGCAATAATTATAAATGGTAATAAGCATTTTACCATGAATATTTCAAGGAGAATTAGGTCTAAAAGATTGGCTAATTTAAAGTGGAATAAAATATTAATATATAAATTTTTTATAGCACTTTTTATGGCGTGGTCGATTTGTGGCTCTAAGACCAATAGTGTATGCATTTTTCTAAGACCCCAAACACACAGGCACTTGCATACACATTTAAGACATGAGACACGCTAATTCCATCTCTTAAAATGTGTCTATAGGTGAGACGCTTTGCCTTGATTGGAGCCTGACGCAGCAGTTAGGGGCAAACTCTATGTCCGAGTTTGTCTTTGCACAAGCAGTGCAGAAATGGCTCCGATACGCCCCAGATCGTTTGGGTGGGTGCAGGACGCACATCATGCAAAAAAATTACAAACTTCTGTGAATCATATAAACGTAAATAGGAAACTGTCTTTTAATAAAGTATTTAGCAAACGAAACATGCCTATTGACCTTTTTTTGTTTATTTTTTTTCTCTCTTACATCACATGCAATGCTTTCTTATTTAGGGATATTAATGTTGACATGATACATTGTGAGACATTTGGGTTTTTTTTATAAAGGGTGTCCAATTTAAGAAATAAGTACAATTATGTGTTTAGGTGGTTGAAGTATTGATGGAAACATGCAGTAGTTTAGTATTGGTTAAAATACCTATAAAGAAAGGTAGATTTCCAGTCATGATTTAACTGTTGTTTTAATAAAAAGCAACTGTGCGAAAGAGGTGGAAAATCAACACCATAGCTCAACAGTGTTTCAATATCAGAATCTGACATTGTTTCAATGTCAGCAGTATTAGAAAATATAACGTTGAATCAACGTCAGGTTTCAACATTGATTCAACATCAAAACCTGACGTTGTTTCAACGTTAAAAAAGGGTGCAAGAGTGACGTTAGGTCAACGTCACACTTCAACGTTGATTCAATGACACAGCCTGATATTGACTCAACATTGTTTCAATGTTTCCTTGCTATCTGGGCTAGGTGCACAAGACATGGGTGGTGGGTCCATTTCAGGATTTTAATTGCTTTTGTTATGTTAACTGCATTGTCAGTAACACAGCAAACCACTTTGTTTTCCACATCCCTGTCACGGTCGCAGTGGCAGACCGTGTGGAGAGTGTGTGGAGGACTCAGGTGCAGACACAGGCGTGGACACGAAACTGAGTTGAACGAAAAGCGAGCCTTTATTGTGGCTGAAGACAAGGAGTGCAAACAAGGAAGAAGCGCAGTGACAAAACTAAACTTTAACTAAACTATGAAGACACAGGAAATCATAACTATGACTACAAAAGACTGGCTGTGACAACATGGAGGGTGGGAACACAGACGACGCGACACAGACCGCATGAAACACCGAGACTAAATACACAAGAGGGATGATCAGGGGAAGTGGCCACACATGGGAGCACAGCTGACACACATGAACCTAACGACAGGACAGGAGAGGTGAAACTAAATACACTGACATTGAATACAGACTTTCAAAGTAAAACAGGAAACATGGAGATTAGACATGACATGAACTAAACATAACCACGCAGACATGACTCATGACAGGTAGACGCACGAACCAGGAAGACAGAGTACAGGGGAAGATGACAGAAGCGACAGCATGAACTTGAAACACAAGACACACAGACATAAACACATGAAGGGCAAGGGAGGCTCAATACAAGGGTAATATAATTACAAATGAGCTGGAATAACTTAATGAACCTAACAAACAATAAACATCAAAATAGACTAAACACAAAACACTGGGTCGCACGACCCAGGACAATGACAATCCCACTCTTTTGCCACTTTGAGCAGCTCTTCTGCTAAGTTCTCAGAAGTGTGTCTGTCGCTGAACTCAAAACAATCCAGAAGACAGGATACCATTTTATAATTTTCAATAAAGTGACACGTAACTGACAAGAAGGATGTGGTGGTTTGGGATGTCCAGCTGTCAGTTAGAAACACTGCTGTGGCTTTTTTAACCCTCTCTTGCAGTGATGCACGTTCTCTTTCATATATGCCTGGGATGATTTTTTTGGGAGAGAGCCTTCCTGCTTGGAATTAGATACATGGGATTCATTGCATGTATAAAAGTCCTGAATCCCTTATCATCCACAACAGAAAATGGTTGGAAATCAAGTGCTATCATTTTTGCCAGTTCTTCATCAATTGTGTTCTGTCTTGCTGGAGTCACAGACTTCTGCAAAAACTGTCTCATTGAGCTCTGGCTTGGTTTAGGTGGTATACTGCATGACGCTTCAGATACTGCAGCAGAAGAAGGAGCAGCAACAGTTGCAGTAGACCAGGGGTCACCAACACGGTGCCCGCGGGCACCAGGTCGCCCGCAAGGACCACATGAGTCGCCCGCGGGCCTGTTCTAAAGATAGCTCACCATAACAACTTACCAGTAAGCTGCATCTATTTTTATTTTTTCTTGCTATTTTTTTTTAATCACAATTGCATTGGCGTTAATTTGTTAGAGATAATATATAAAAAAATGTTTATTATTAAATATTAGATCATGATCTAATATTTAGTGCTAGCTGGTCTCCACGGAAACAGTTGCCATGAAGACCAGCAAAGGCAAAGGTGAGGAGATGAGGAAAACATGGCGGAAAAAAGGAAGAAAACATATAATTTTCACAGTGAATGGGAGGAAGAGTTCTTTTTTACCACTGTGAAAGATTCATGCGTGTGTCTCATTTGCGGGGCAACTGTGGCAACGGCAAAGCGGCACAACGTGGAGAGACATTTCCGAACGTGTCACACAAGCTACCATGCTAACTACCCAAAGGGCAGCACACTGCGAGCGGAAAAGGCCTGCGAATTAAAGGCAGGTTTGAGCAAACAGCAGTCTTTTTTCACGAGACCGGTGAAAAACTCTCAAAAATCAACCGAAGCCTCATTTAGAGCTACACATTTCATGATTAAGAAAAAGAAGGCATTTTTAGACGGGGAGTATTTCAAAGAAGCAATGATGATAATTGCAAAAACTGTGCTTAAAGACGAGAAATATGGAAACGATGTAATCTCCACTCTCTCTGATGTCCAGCTGGGGGCAACTACAATTGTTAGAAGAGTGTCGGCTATGTCCGGGAACTTGGCCGATCAGTTGGATCAGGATCTGGCAAAGTGCAGTTGGTTTAGCATCCAGTGTGACGAGTCCGTCGACAGCAGCAGTACAGCACAGCTGATGGTCTTTATCCGGATGGTATTTGATGGTTTCTCCACAAAAGAAGAACTTCTGACACTACTGCCACTAAAGACAACAACGAAGGGAGTTGACATCTATAACGCGGTGAAGGAGTTTTTCGCGAAGAAAAAGGTACCGTTGGAAAAGCTGGTATCAGTGACTACCGACGGGGCTCCTGCTATGATCGGCCGACATACGGGATTCATCGCTCACTGTAAAGGTGACACAGAGTTCCCAAACTTCATGCATTACCACTGCATCATTCACCAGCAGGCGTTATGCGCAAAGGTGATCGGCTTCGAGCACGTCATGACTCCCGTCGTGAAGATCATAAACAGCATCCGCTCCAGAGCTAAACAGCACAGAACATTCAAGGTGCTATTGGAGGAGCTGTCAGCTGAATATGGTGACCTGCTACTACATACGGAAATCCGATGGCTCAGCAGGGGACGGATTTTGCTTCGTTTTTTGTCACTTTTGGGTGAAATCAAGGAGTTCATGCAATCCAAAGGGGAAGACACATCTCTGCTGGAGGACACTGAGTGGACACTTGACCTTGCGTTTTTAACAGACATTACTGGGAAACTGAACCATTTGAACTGTGAGCTGCAAGGCAAAGGTAAGACTGTTGCTGACATGATAAGTGCTTTAAATGGATTTAAAGCCCAGATGAACATTTTCTCTGTGCATTTACAGAGAAAAAAGGTGCTGCACTTTCCCTCTGTGCAGATGGTGCTGAAAGACAATGCTTCTGCATCTGAGACTTTTGACAAAGTTGCAGAAAAGTACACTCAAGTCATAAACTGACTTGGTCAAGAGTTTGAGAACAGGTTTTGTGACCTTGATCAGCTTGAGCCATGCGTCTCATTTGTTTCCAATCCTTTCATGAATGTGGACACAACATGCATTGCTGAGCAACTAAGTTCAATGTTCAGCTTGGATGCTGGACAGGTGGAAATCGAAATTGTAACATTGCAAAATGACGTCCACCTCAAAGCCTATCTGGGTGCACCAAACTTTTGGTGCCTTGTTGACACAGAAAAGTACAGTGGTGTGTGCACAGCAGCTATGAAGGTTGCCAGCCTGTTTGGTTCAACCTATCTTTGTGAATCAGCCTTTTCTGACATGAACTTCATCAAGAACAAACACAGAACACGCCTCTCCGATGCACATCTGCAAGACTCACTCAGAGTTGCAGTGTCAAGTTATACCCCAGATTACAACACACTGGTGAACAGCATGCAATGCCAGGTTTCCCACTAACAGACAAAGAAAGCCATATTAGATGTTCTCAGTGGCAACATTACAGTGTCATGTCAAAGTTGAATTTAATTATTGAAAAACAAATGTGTTTGTTAAGTGTAACATGTGACAATTTGCTTTAAAATGCTGCCAATTTGGTGAAAAGTTCTGTAAAATTTGAAAGTTGATTTTTTGTATGTTACATACATACAAAAATAATGTATGTAACAGTGCATGATTTGTTAAAATTTGTTAGTGGTAAGTGAAAATGTTGTAGAAGTGATCACTTCAAAATGTAAATACTTGCAGAGATATATAGAAATAAAGCGTTGCATATTGATATTTATGTTTCCTACCTTGTTTCCTAATTGCATTCTTTATAATTATGGTGAAAAATAATTAACATAATTAGTGTCCGTACATAGATGAATATCATTAATTATTAATGATAACACATAATTAAGTTAAACTGAGGAAATTTGTTATTTGAGAAGTGTGTGTCAAACTGGTAGCCCTTCACATTAATCGGTACCCAAGAAGTAGCTCTCACTTTCAAAAAGGTTGGTGACCCCTGCAGTAGACACACTAGCACCTTCATTTATATCACCCTCAACTGACTGTGGGTTTTTTTCCCCATTGCACTGATGGGTGGACAGTTCTCAGGTGCCTATCCATATTGTTTGTGGAGCCAGCTCTATATGAAATTCTTCGCTTGCAGACTCTACACTCTGCCTTTGTACTGTCAATAAAATTGAAGTGGTTACAGATTTTGCTTGTTTTCTTGGTTGCTTCACTCATTTTCTTTACTGTACCTTTCTAAATTGACGACGTTGTCTCTTGTTGTTGCTCTCTTTCTCTCTCTCCCTCCTGCTCTGTTCGTGTGCTACTGCTGCTGCTGTGAGTGTAACTACTGCCCCTCTGCCCAGCGCTGAGCAGAGGCGGGAGGGGCTCAAACGCATAGCTGTGTTTGCTCCCCTCCCCCCTCTGCTAAGCGCAAACACGAGGCTCACGTGTGGCGTGAAGCGAAAAAGGTTAGCGAGAGGGCAAGAGAAAGAAAACAAACCCCCACGGCTCCCAATAAGGAGCCGGCTCCCGTCATTCACTTCAAAGAGCCGGCTCTAAGAGCCATTTCGTTCGCGAACGACCCATCACTAATTGAAACAGCTGAAGAGTAGCCTGAAAGTCCAGGGGCTAGCGCCAGTCCAGCTCCCAGCCTCAACAGTGTAAAAGGTAGGCTTGTTGTAGTCATGTGTGGAGAATAAAACTGAGTATAAGTAACATTACATTAAACGTACTGTATAACACATGTCTAAACACATAACAGAACTGAATAAATTACTGAACAAAAATTACATAACTTTTTAATAGGTTGTGTGATTGTATTTTCAAAAGGCGCCTGTACACTGGGTGAGGATACTCCTGTGTCACTGACATTTGATTCTGCATCAGAGGAAAGTTCTTCATCTGCAGTGAGTGCAGATAATTCCATAAAGAAGAATGCACAAACCAGAAGTAAGTAACCCATATATTAAATAGAACATTGTTGTTGCAAACTTTTCATCATCACATTAGAATAAAAACGTTTTTTCTAAGTAAAGTGTCATGTTGAGACCTCACAAGGCAAAATGATGAGTTAAATTTTACTCTAGATGCCCAAGCATGGATAAAGCACAGATATCTTTTAATTAATACTACTCATTTTGTCAATGAGAGGGAAGGGTGAGATTGTAATGTAAGACATACTGTAGATTTTACAATGTTTTTTTAAATAAAAACCATGAGTTGATTCAAATGATCAAATACCCCACAGTCTTAATTTCTGACCTGTACTGTTATGGTGATGTTCTAATTTCTCCAAGGTGTGTACCAGAACTGCATATGGAAATTCCCTCTGTCCTTCAAACAAAAACAAAAAAATCCTTTGGTTGAAGTAACACAAACAACTATTCTCTTTACAGATACATCTGCCAAGAGCAGGAAGAGAAAGTCAAAGATGGAGTCAACTTTGGAAATATTTGCAGACAAGATTACAAGCGCCTTGAAGAATAATGAGTCGGAGCTTCTGTTGAAGATGCAAGCAGCTCAGCATGAGCACGATCTTAAAGTGCTCTACATGTTGACCCAGCTCATCACACGCCAACAACCACCTTTCTACCAGCAGGCAGTACAGGCTCCGCATCTTTACTGCCCAACACAGTCTTCACTCATCCATTCCCCTCCATACCCCATGGCTTCATCTCAGTCTCCACCATTTGAGATGTCCAATCAGTCTCTGTCTTTCCAACAAGATTTAGCTCAACCTCTTCCTTTTGGTAATGCCCTTCCACCATCTCACAATCCAGGTCAGCCCTTTAGACCAGAACGACCAAACCCTCGAGACCAGGCTCAGCATGCATCCTTTAACCAGGCCTTTATGTCATCCTACCCTCCTCCAGATGAACAGGATTAAACTACTTTAAGGCATTAGTTTAAATGTTATGAAAAGCAAGTTTTGCACATGGTTCACTTAATGTATTTTAAATGGATACTCCAAAAATATTTCAGTTAATGTTATGTTAATATTTTTTTGGAGGGGCTTTAATTTCAATGCAAAATGTTGGTTATTTATCGTTGCATCCAAAAAATGCTTTATATTTGTTGTTAGAGATTTTCAGTACTGCTGAAGGACAATGGGTCTTTCAGATTTAATTTGTGCTTTTCATATGCAAACTTATGTTTTGAGACAAACAACATTGCAATTTCAGTACTCAGAGGAAGAAGTGTACATGTTACACGTCAAAATAAATATTTTCCATAAAAAAAAATAACTTTGAATGCTTTACTTTATATTTTGTGAATGCATCACTTAAACATCAAGCTCAAATTTATTGACAATGAGATGAAACCATGGCTTTTGTGCCTTAACGTTGACTATCAAAAAATTGGGTCAGCACCTCTCTGATTCTTATTGGCTGAACATCTGGTAAGATGCCTCCCCTTCAGTACCTCTAGAATCACGCAGATCAGCTTTATCAGTTTCATTGTAGGCTTCACCATGTTTTTCACACACATTGTGGAGTGTGCAGCATGCAGCTATTATTGTGGGAACAGTGTGGATGTCCACATCAAGACATTTCCCAAGGCACCTCCACCGACCCTTAAGTCGACCAAATACAAACTCCACTGTCATCCTGGCTCTGCTGTGTCTCTGGTTGAAGTATTGTTGTTCTTCAGTTAGGGTTTCTGTATCTGCATATCCCTTCAGCAGCCAGCTTCGCAGGGGATATGCAGGGTCACCGAGCAGCATGACTGGAACTTCAACACCCATGATTTCTTCTGTAACCTAAGATTATGTGAATACAAGGTGACATACATCAACAAGGAAGAATGGTTAAACAATTTTAATTACAATTCACTGTGTTCAAAGATACTGACTGGTGGAAATAGCTCCCCTCTCTCTGCCATTGTGTATATCTCAGAATTCTTGAGATCCCTGGCATCGTGAACGCTTCCTGGCCATCCAGTGTAGATGTCAGGCTAACTGAGCAGAGTGAAGCTGACCCCCCACCCACTTGAAACGTAAAGGCAAATAGGCGGAGCGGTTAGTGCTACGTTTGTGCAGATTTGTGCAGGTAAAATTATCGTTTGTGCTGCTACGGTTTTTGAGTTATTAAACATTATTTTATAGGTCATTCAAAGGTCACCATCCCCCCAGACTGCTCCAAAACAAACCAAAATGGTCTACTTTTTTAGTGCTACGTTTGTGCTGATTTGTGCAGGTAAAATTAGCGTTTGTGCTGCTACGGTTTCCGAGATATTAAACTTTATTTTATAGGTCATTCAAAGGTCACCATCCCCCCCAGACTGCTCCAAAACGGGCCAAAATGGTCTACTTTTTTAGTGCTACGTTTGTGCTGATTTGTGCAGGTAAAATTAGCGTTTGTGCTGCTACGGTTTTTGAGATATTAAACTTTATTTTATAGGTCATTCAAAAGGTCACCATCCCCCCAGACTGCTCCAAAACAAACCAAAATGGTCTACTTTTTTAGTGCTACGTTTGTGCAGATTTGTGCAGGTAAAATTAGCGTTTGTGCTGCTATGATTTGAGATATCCTGTTATGGTTTACTGCTGAAAAATGTCTTTTTCAAATGACCTTTCACTTTGTGTGTTCACTTGTTCAATAAAGTTCTGTTAAAAAAACCCTCTTGTTGTATTTAATCAGCTAAATTTGTAATGAGTGTATTTTGTTTTAAACTTCAATTTCTTTACTTCAATCACTTTTTGTTCATAAAACCACGATGCAAATGCTTGAGTATTTATTTTTTTTAGAGTGGATTAAAAAAACTTTATTGAAAACTACATTTGAAAATTTTACACTCCCATGAACACTTTTTGAGAAACGAACAAGCTAGCAATCTTTACACATTTTCTGGCAGAAAAAACTATTTTTTGGCATTACTGTGTCTGAAGGATTCTTAGAACAGCGTTCATCTGATTTCTGAACAAGGTAAGCTTACATTTAAAATACTGAGGTTTTAGTTACTGAGTTAATACATGATATAGCTAACTGTCTGGATCAAAAGGATTTTTTTTTCAATGTTAAACATTTTCAAAAATGTCCAAGAAAAAAGTTTCTAAAGCACTTTAAAACATGTAGCACACTGGACTAAAGTGCTGTACAGTACATGGGTTAAATACTCAGACTCAATTTAATAAACTCACAAATTCAATAGCTCCATCTTAAAAACAATAATTCCAGAAAATATGAAAGTGTAGATTGGTGGAGAACTTGGGGGAGGGGTTGCTCCTGGCTGTATATATAGTTCAGAAATCACATTTTGCTCCATCATAATCAGTGTGTTGTTTTTTTTTTTAGATGCCTCAAAAGCCATCTGTAGACAAGGTATCCATTTTTGCAGTTCTTTGCAATTCAAAAGAGGCCATAGTCCAAAATGGCAAAATAGCCACTCCAGCTGCATCAGTCTGGAAAGAGCTGAGTCAGCAGCTAGAAGACAAGATGTCAGCAAAGGCCCTGTACACTTTTGTGAAGCTAAATAGACACAACATCTGGTCAGCTTTGGAAATCAGTGATCAGGAAAGTAATAGTGAAGGAGAGTTAGATTCACATTGCATTTCTCCTGGACAAGAAAACTGTCAAGCTTTTGAACTAGAAGTCTCTTTTGAGGACTGGGTTAAATTTACTCCTGAAAAGGTTGAATACAATGACAAGTTTTCTCCTACCCAAAAAAGGGAATACACAATTTTGAAACCTGGCACTTGGACTCATATCATCAACGATCTTATATGGAAGAAGATCAAAAATACATGTACACTTGTGTTCCGTAGAGCAAAGGTCCATCCAACTGTCAACAATAAATATCTGGACATCAGAGGCGACTGTAAGGAGTGTCATGGCCAGTTAGAAATGTCATGTGACAGACAGCCAGCAATTAATAGTCCAATGGTGCTCCAGTGTTTCATGAGAAATACAGATTTCTCCCTGCACACTGGCCACTCCAAGCGGTTCATGTCTGGAAACCTGTGTGAACAGATCGCTAAAGAGCTGTGTGAGGGCAGAATGGAACCAGCTGTATGGAGGTCAGCGAGGGCAGCAGATCTGATGGATGTTGGAGATCCTGAGCCAAGCCACCTTCCAAATTTGGCCACTCTGCGAAAAGCCAAACAAGAGAGAAAAGACTTGGAATTAGGAGATAAGGACCCCATTGCATCTCTGCAATTGTTAAAATATAGTGTTCCTCACAGTGGTAGCATCCGAGATATTGGACTGGACAAGTTTTTCTGTCACTACTGGAGTCAAACACAGATGCATGTTTATAAGACATTGTCAAAAAAATCTCCCCCAACTGTGTGTTTTGATGCAACCGGTTCAGTTGTGAAAAAACTGCTGAGACCAAATGGCAAATCTGGCCATATCTTCCTTTATCAAGGTATTCTGAAAGAAAACAATTGCCCCAGTATCCCAGTGGTGCAAATGCTGTCAGAGAAACATGATGTTAATGCCATCGCAAACTGGTTGACAGAATGGATTCGTGCAGGTGCACCTGTGCCAAAGGAAGCTGTGAGTGACTTTTCTCTGGCAATTCTGGGAGCTCTGGTCAAGGCTTTCACTCCTCATCCTGATCTGAAGTCCTACCTTAATGAATGCTTTCATGTCCTTCTTGGAACCCAGTCTGCCAAACTCCCCCCTTGTTATATCAGGGTTGATGTTGCGCACTGCATCAAGATGATATGCCAGTGGGACTGCCTGAAGAAGAAAACACATCGTGTTAAAGATTTCTTTGTCAGGTCATTAGCAAAACTTCTTCAGTCTCAATGTTTGGACCATGCAAAACAGCTCCTACATGCTATCACTGTTGTGGCCCTCAGTGAGGCAGAAGGTGATGACAGTTCTGGAGCCCCTCTTCCTTCAGAAAGGTGCAAGAAATACTTGAAAGCCCAAATTGCTCAAGACTCCATCATCATTCCAGATGAACAGACGGAGGAAAGTGAGAGAGTGGATTCAGTGGATGAGATCCAGACTGACCTACGACAGTGGGTAACAGAAATATGTGAGGAGAGCAGGTCACTTGCTGCAGCAAACGGGGATAGAGATAATATTCACTTTCTCCCTGAGATTATTCCTCATATAATAAGACTGGCAAGTTACTTGCCACTCTGGACAGGAATAATGGTCCCTCTCTTCCAAAGCACCAGCATCACAGCAAGTTCAGCCACTGTTGAAGCTGAGTTCAAAAACATAAAACATGGCCTTTTCAAACATGACAACTTGCCTCTTCGAGTCGATCGCTTCATTGCTCGTCATCTTTCATTCATCGAGGGAAATATGCGGATTTGTTCTGCAAAAGAAAAGGTCAAAGATGAGCCAACAGTGGGATCACTGAAAGTCACAGATGCCAATTCTGGATCCATGACGACTCACAATGCAGAAGACAAAATAAAAATGGATGCTCACCCGTTTGTGGGATCTGATGCTGCCACAAACATTCTTCCGGCTGATGGGGATGCAGTTGAGAACTGGAGGGGCCTAGCTGTTCCACCCAAAAAAAGGAAGAGGACTTCCTACCTCTCTTCATGTACCGAATGGCTCCATGCAGATGAAACCTTTGGGGCCAAAAGAGTGAAAGTGGGATTATTAAAAAATGGAAACCTCCATCAGCCTATTCGATTAGGGGAATCGACAATCTCTGTGCTCAATACCTGTGCATTTGATGCATTTTTTCAGTGCTTATGTTGTGCCTTCTGTGACAGCTCCACATTTCAAAATGCTGTTCTGAAAGACAGTGAAAACCCAGTCCTGCAGCTGGTGAAAGCCATTGCCACAGATGGTGTGACCCAACAAACCTACAGGAGGAGAGCAGAGCTGCTTAGTGTAATGTTTGAAGCTGTCTCGTTGAGGTCTGCTGCGATCCAAATCGATGCTCAGTGCAATATCTCCGCTGTAATTGCTAAGACAATGAGGAACATCTCAAGTGTTTATTTTACCAAACACTGCTCCTCACAGCACTGCTACCTCAGCAAAGGGATGACAAGGGAAGTGCCATTTGTTTCTCCTGCCATCTCTGTCCTCAAAGAGTCTGGTATGGCTCATCTTGGCACTGCTGTGGAAGCAGGACTTGGCCTACCTGAGTCTACCTGCCTCAGGCCACTCTCCAATCCATCGCTGTGTCCATCAGAATTCAAAACAGAAGACAGCACCACAGGAAATGAGCTCTGTGCAGGGACAGTTACTCACAGCTACAACATTGGAGATATCGTGTGGATTGATACTGACCTTGCAAACCAAACAGAATTTCCACTGAATGAATTTCCCTCCAACCTGGTTCTCCAAGGAAAGTCGTTCACTTTGAGGGCATTAATTGCTTTCCACGGAAAGATGACCACTGATGGTTTGGGGCATTACACTGCATACTGCAGGAGAGCTCCATGTGTGTGGGAGTGCTATGATGACCTGGGAAATGGAGTGACAGGAGCATCTGAAAAGAAAAAAATACAACCCCATGCTGTGTTATACACAGTATAATGAGTGCTGCCTGCATTTTTCTGTTTTATTTGGTTCATTACAGTTACATGTGTTCAAATGGCTAGTGTGTGTTATTAGTAAGTTCAGTTTTGCACATAAAGTTAAAGTTCTAAATTAAAAATCTTTTAACACTCTTTTCTTTGTCAGTCTGATGCATATTTGCTTTTACACACCCAGTCACCTTCACCCGTAGCCTTGAAAGTACCCGTTCCATTTTTCTGTCAATAATTTTTCTGTTAAAGGGTTCTGTTAAAACTGTTAACAGAACCCTTTCTTGTTGTCTTTATAATAAAAAAATGACTTACTTGGTCTTACAAGAGCCACAGTGGAGGGGCCGGAGAGCCACATGTTGCTTTAGAGCCGCAGGTTGAAGATCCCTCGCCTAGGTGCTGTGGAATATTCACTTTTCTACACGTAGGTAACAACCTATCAAAGCAAACACTTCATTTTTTCTGAGACAGCTACATTAATAATAATGAACATATATAATTCAAAACAAAATAATAGAGGCCAACTGGGTATGTAAAAAATAATAATAATTTAGGTATACGTGAATCACTTCACATGAAACTCAGTTTTGCCACAGAAAAAATAAAAACTTTAGCCTACCTTGTGTACATTTCTGCACTAGTAACAAAAGAAATATCGACCTTTCCGCTGAATAAATTGTGTTACTAAAGTGTAAACTAATAAAAGTTAATATGCAGCAAGCCTAGAAAAAGTGCAAAACTCCACAGCTGCTGAAACTCACTGCCACAGACACTGGTGTTATACAGTGTAGGCCGTAATAATTAAAATCATTATATCTCAGATACTGTAGCAGCACAAACGCTAATTTTACCTGCACAAATCTGCACAAACGTAGCACTAAAAAAAGTAGACCATTTTGGTTTGTTTTGGAGCAGTCTGGGGGGATGGTGACCTTTGAATGACCTATAAAATAAAGTTTAATATCTCGGAAACTGTAGCAGCACAAACGCTAATTTTACCTGCACAAATCTGCACAAACGTAGCACTAAAAAAGTAGACCATTTTGGTTTGTTTTGGAGCAGTCTGGGGGGATGGTGATGTCATCAGCAAAAAATATAACTTTTAATATCTCGGAAACCGTAGCAGCACAAATGCTAATTTTACCTGCACAAATCTGCACAAACGTAGCACTAAAAAAGTCGACCATTTTGGTTTGTTTTGGAGCAGTCTGGGGGGATGGTGACCTTTGAATGACCTATAAAATAATGTTTAATATCTCAAAAACCGTAGCAGCACAAACGCTAATTTTACCTGCACAAATCTGCCCAAACGTAGCACTAACCGCTCCGCCTATTTGCCTTTACGTTTCAAGTGGGTGGGGGGTCAGCTTCACTCTGCTGTGAAACTGTTGGGAAGACGACGTTTGAGAAACGTGAACATTTTTTTTCTGCTGTAAATCTGCAGATTCTGACAGGAATCTGCAAGTATCCTTTGAAGCACTGCTCTTCTCTAAAACAGCAATAAGGATAATTATCAGGACATATGTAAACAGCAAAATAAATTCATAACTTAAAGGCAAAATTGCGAAACGTAAAGTCCAAAACAAGTCTTTATATTACGGGCCATCAGTCAAACAATACTTTTTGGTCTGGGTATGGGTGCCAGAAAATGCAATATATTTTAATAAAATATATGAAATCTGTGAGGTGGGTAGTATAAGTTTTAACTTTTAAGAGTAGTTTTACTTGTAAAAGTAACAGTTCACTACTACATTGAGCAACAGTTGATTACTTATGACAATTTATAAAGGATCACTCATTTATGTAATAGTAATCATTTAAAAATTTGTTACATAAAAAAACCAATACAAGTAAAGTGAGTTTAAATACATAGGGATACCGATTACTGGAAGCAGGAAAGATGTGGGTAATTAGGAGAAAACAGAGAGACTGAAGGAAAACAACACAAAATGTTCATCACACTTATGATCAAACGGTTACTTGCATAATTCTTTAGGCGACTACTTTTTGTCCAGCTCTGTATATACGTTTGAGCCATTCAAATGCACGTTTTTTTTTCCTTTCAATTTTTCATAATTAACAGATCATAGTATGCTTGCCAGAATTGATGGTCGACGACGCCCTGAAGGATGACAGAGTGCCAGCCTTTGCAGTTAAAATAATTACAGTGATTGTCCTCAGGAGCAGTGATGGGAATGTGACTCTCATCTATTGCTGCGGCACACCCATCGCTGTCTGAAGCCTTCAATAACTTGTATCGGGTCATCTCCTTGAGGCCATTTAATGTAAATGGTAAATGGCCTGTATTTATATAGCGCTTTACTAGTCCTTAAGGACCCCAAAGCGCTTTACATATCCAGTCATCCACCCATTCACACACACATTCACACACTGGTGATGGCAAGCTATTGTAGCCACAGCCACCCTGGGGCGCACTGACAGAGGCGAGGCTGCCGGACACTGGCGCCACCGGGCCCTCTGACCACCACCAGTAGGCAACGGGTGAAGTGTCTTGCCCAAGGACACAACGACTGAGACTGTCCAAGCCGGGGCTCGAACCGGCAACCTTCCGATTAGTATTTAGTATTATTTAGTATTTATTTATTTATTGTCATTGTCAAGAACAATGAAATTGCGTTTGGGGCTTCCATACAACCCAAAAAAAGAAGAAAATAATAAATACCCCTTAAAACCCAAGTGTACATATTTAACCCAGTGTGACTCCAATGCAATAAGACAATCCTTAGCAATAATGTTCGTAGAAATTCAGACAAAGACCTGAGAAACATGACAAAATACAACAATGCAACCCATTCAATATTATTGTACTGTGAGATATGATATCAGATATGATAGTTATCTATTTAAGAAATTACAAGGCGAACTGCCAACTCTTCAGCCACGATCGCCCCGTACAATGTACTCAGGCATGAGGACATAGCGGACTGCAAAGCAGAATTCATGGACGGTGGAACAAACTGTGGATTTGGCAACTCTGAACAGGTTTGACATGGTCTAATAACATGCGTCTGTTGCCAGCCAATACAGCCCGACTCCAACGCGGTTGCTCACAGGTATGGATTGGCGGAGATGAGTATCCTGTCTAAGCACTCTAGCTGAAAGGCGCTGACAGAGATATTCAAGTGTTTGTCTTGACATCCTGAAATTGTGGATGAACTCCGTGTCAGTGAAGCCTCTCACATCCCAATCCCACCACTACTGGTTCTGACTCCGTGTCCATATATACCTCTGCACGGAGGTAGCAGCCACTGCTCCAAACAAGGCCATTGTTAAAGCACTGACTCTTTTTTCTCAGTGTCCTCCTTTCTCTGATTAATTTGTCAACATTCTGTCGGTTATGACTGCATAAATTGACAAACTGCTGCAACAACACCTACTCGCTCTGTAGCCGCCATTTTTACTTCCGTAAACAGAGCGTGTTGTGCGTGATGTCTTCTTTTGCGCATGCGGGTCGCTTTGAGGGCCGTGAACCGTTCACACTACAGCACATTTGCTGTCGCATTTTATTTGTAGTGTGAACAAGCAGACAAAAAAAAAAATCGGATTTGATCAAAAAGAATCAGAATTGAGCATTAAGACCTGCAGTGTGAACGTAGCCATAGAGACAAAATACCGTTTCTGTTAATCTGACTATCTTCAGGTTTTACAGCTTACATATATACACGCAGTGTCCCTCCATTTAGAAAGGCAGAGGCGTAACGGTGTGATTATTTTACATGTAGTTGCTTTTTCCCCCCCTGTGTATCAATATTCAACATTGCAATCAAATCAAAAAATGCCTCTGTGCAAAATGGGTTTAAAAACATAAACTGTAGGACACCGTTTGTCCGTGATTTAGACAGGGGGAACAAATCATGGCAGGATCAGCCTGATATTATTTGTATCCCACTGTAGCTTTACTGTATAAAGAGCTAACATCTCCAAAATGTCAGGAGTAGTTAGTCATTACAACAAGTGTTGTAAATCAAGAATGTGGGATACTGTTTGTGAAAATAAAATAAACAATAAATGCAAAGGTGAATCAAATAGACCAATATGGCAAGGCCGGGATGGTCCATTTGGTAAAGTAAATCCGTTGGGCATCTTTCTTTGCCTTTAGACAATAATTCTGATGGCAAACGGGACAGGCGGGGGGGAATGGTCACGCAAAGTGGAGCGTGGAAATGGGGCTTTTGAAAATCAGTCTTTTAAATTGAAATTTGAAAACTTTTTTTGAAATGGAGGTTTTTAAAAAGCATTTTCAAAAATAGCCTTTTTAAGTTGGAATTAAAAAATGGTTTTTGTAATGAGATATTTAGAAAAACATTTTGAAAATCAGTTTTTTAAATTTGAAAATGGTTTTTGAAATGAGGTTTTTAAAAAGCATTTTTTAAAAATCACTTTTTTAATGTGGAATTCAAAAATGAATTTACAAACGGAGTATTTATTCTACAATTCATTATTTAATCAAAATTGTTTTATCTCGATGCGCGTGGCTCTCAACTGATGTCGATGGAAATGTAAAGTTTCTCTGGGCAGCTGCAAATAGCTGCTAATAAACAAAAAACATCAGAAAGCAAAGAGGTAGAACCCATACTTTCTGATGTACTAATTACATTTACTAAGTCAGAGCCTAACTACTTTTGCTGCCCCTTGTGTCTTTAGGTTTGATTAGTCCCAGCTGTGTTTCCACCTGTTCCCAATCCTTCCGTTAATCCTGCCTGTTTATTTTAGGCTACGTCCACACGTACACGGGTATTTTTAAAAACTGAGATTTTCTGGGGGTTTTTTGTTTTTTTTAATCCTGTCCACGCATGCAGTTTTGAAAAAAATATCTCCACATGTAAACACTAAAAACAAAATGTTGCCCAATCACAAGTCTTAAAGCCTAGGAGGGAAAGACTAAACGTGTTTGTGCCCTCACAAAACCTTAAGTTTCTGGAAAGGCAGCTAATTTTGTGTTACTTTTTAAGTGCCTTCATCATTTCGAATGTTAATAACTAAAGAAAGTATTTTAGTTGGTGTAGACTCACAACTTAGGAATGAACAAAATACATACAGCATTCATAATTTTATTTTTTTTAAATAATTTACAAAGCCAACTGGATTTGGGTTATGAGAGCATCTGTGTAGAACAGCGGTCCCCAACCCCCGGGTCTCTGACCGGTACCGGTCCGTGAGTCGTTTGGTACCGGGCCACGAGAGTAGAGGCTCAGGTGTGAAATGTATGGTTTTTATTGGTTTTTCAGCGTTATTTTGTTATTGTTTTTATCGTTAACTCTGTTTTCCTGGGTCTTTTCACGTGTGTTATGATTAAATGTTGTTTTTTTCGGTACCGGTACTACTTTTATTTTGTTGTATTTATCCGCAACACCTTAAAGGCCGGTCCGTGAAAATATTGGCGGGCATAAACCGGTCCGTGGCGCAAAAAAGGTTGGGGACCGCTGGTGTAGAATGTAGAAGCCACGTCCGAAGTTTTAAGATTACTTTTCCGTGTTCCGAATCCTGCATTTGGGTTCTTCCTTCTGTCTGCCACAGCACACACTTTAACAATTTCAGTCCTTCATTAACAAAAATGATTTTTTGAATTTTCATTTTTTTACTGTTTCATTCTTATGTTGCAGAAAACACAATCTAGTTGCACCTGAATACAATTAGCAGGTCATTAGCAACACTCTTGACTGCATGCTGAGGTGGCAATTCAGCCATTTAATTTATGTTACAGCAGCTCATGAGTGAACATGGTGCAATAAAAGTACCTTTTTTTTCTTTTCTTTTTTTTTAAACACTTACATTTACTTAAATTTACTTGAGTAGGGGTAGGATTAGGGGTTGCCACTTCATATTTACAATTTGGTGGTGAAACGATTGCAGGTATAATTAATTGGTTTGCTTACTGCAATGTGTAGGACCTTCTGTGACAAACTACTGGTTTGTATTTATGGGAGATAGTGTTACAGCCCTCGCAGGACCCTCTCCTGAAATTGTCCCCGTGTAGGTGTGTCCTGCCATCTCTCCTGCCTTAGGTGCCACCTTGTTTTATTCAGCTGACTCCCATCAGCAATTAAGAGTACTTAAGGCCAGAGAAAGGCGAGCTCTCGTGCTAGAGAGTCTTGACCTGTGTGTGTGTGTGGTGGTTGAGTGCGCCTGCTCTGTGGAGAGGAGTCTGTTTAGGGTTTTTCTTCCCTCCCCCCCTTTTTTCCTTCCCCTTCTTTCTTTAAAAGGTGATAGTGGCTTGTCAGTCTGTTTTTGCTTATTTTAGGAAACTCAAATTTAACCATTTTGCTTCCCTGTCTCCTCTTCCATCCTGGATACCTTTTTTGTTGTTTTCCCTCATCCCCTGGACCTCTTTAGGGGAATGCAAGTCAGGTCAAAGCTTTCTGGACAGAAAACATAATTCAATTATATCCAAAGCATAATTATTGCATTTGTTTTTAAATATTTTCACATTACAGATAACATTCAGTAGGAATTTTTCTACTTCTACACATCACTGAATGCATGTTTTCCATGCATAATTTTGATAGACTTGCCTCTTTAATAATACAAAACATTAACCTTTTGATCTTGATTTCTATTTCTGATATTCTTGTTTTGCAAACATTTTTCATCTTCTCATCCTGCCACAAAAACATAACCCTCACCCACCCACAAATGTTTCATGTTGACCAGGTTCCCCATCCAAGTAGTCCTTGTGTAACATTTGTCTAGCTCAGGGGTCAGCAACCTTTAAGACCCAAAGAGCCATTTGTACCCGGTTTGCACGGAATAGAAAACACTGGGAGCCGCAAATACTTTTTGACATCTAAAATGAAGAATAACACTGCACACTGTTTGTTTTTACCTTTATGCTTTGTATAAAAAAACTATAGTGTGTTGCTTATGAAATCCATGAAAGGCTACAAAGTAAATTAAATTTTATTTATCTAATGAACACATTTTGAATGCTTTAAAAAATTATAACAAAAATTAAAAACATCCAGTTGAAGGTCTCTTTTAAATGAATTGAGAAGCTGAACTTATCCATGTAGCAAACAAAAACTGATCCTTATATTGCCTTTGGGCTTTCGGAGCGTGTAGAGCCTTGACCTGAATTTTAAAAATAATTGGAAAAAAGCACTATGCTCCTAAAAAAAATGAATAATATTCGCAAAATATCTGCATAAATATTTATTTTACCTGGTTAATGTGTATGGCGGGGCGTGGCCTGCAGTGCTGCTGCAGGAGAGGTGGTCGCACCTGAGCGTCATCCGCAATCACGACTCGCCGCCTTAAAGTCTGTGCTCTCTGCTGTTGTGTTATGTGTCGGGCTGTGTGCTGGAAAGCTAAAGCCAGCTGCATGTGTGAAAAGTGGTCAATAAAGAGAAGCTGAAAAGGATGTTCATGCAAACATCATTGGGTCTGCCGTGGTTTGCAATGGGACTCCTGCTCAACCTCTGCGCACAGCGTCGACAGACAGTACGATGTCACTTTCGTCTTTACGTAGGACTGTAAGCTGTCGTCTGTGAGGTGTGAGCGGTTTTTGTTTCGACAATCCACAAATTAGGCATGGTAGGCCGCTCTCGTCAGAAGTAAATGCAAATAAATCTACCCAGGCATCATTAAATCTTCTTCAGATAATTTTCTTTTTTTTACATTTCTCCATACTGAAAGTCTCGATAAATGCACGTCGTTTCGGCAGATATACCGGCTTCTGCGAGTGTGACTGAAAAATAACTTAAAAATCATTTTATTATTTTGAGCGATGAAAAATAATAAAGTATCATTTTTTTTCAATTTCAAGATCATGATAATCCTTTCATTTAGAACTAAAAGTTAAAAAAGAAATAGCACAAATAAAATACACTTCAGCTAAATACTTTTACAGTTTTCCCAAACCACGGAGCCGCAGTATAAACACTAAAGAGCCGCATGCAGGTTGCCGACCCCTGGTATAGCTACACAGCCTGCATCTAACGGTTCTTTAAAGACTGTTTGTATTAACCATGCTTTTCAGTTTCATTTCATAAACACAACACTGTATGCATTTCCAACTCCTTATTACAATTCTTTTCATATAAATACGTCACATTAGAAAACCCTTTAAACTGCTGTTCAACCCCCCCCCTCCCATTTCTAATCTAGAATTCCATTTTTTTTTTTTTTAAACATTCTCAACACACAAACCAAAAATACTTCCATATTCCCACTGACTTTTTTTTTTTGTGTGTAATAATAGGAACTCGTTTCCTTCCTCACTGCCGAACACTGAGGGAGGGGGGTAGAAGAAAAACATGTAGCAGCCAGAACGTAACAGGGGAACAAAACAGTCAGGTCAAACCTTTCTTTGGACACAATTTAGCATCTGTTTGGAAAAAAAATGATTGATTTTACTTGTAAATACATAAAAACACTAATGGCTTCTAAAACCTAAAGCAATATCAATTCTGATGGCTGCACAAATTCTAACCTCCCGTTCTATTGTTATAAGCCCCACATTTGTTGAGCTCCTCTTAAGGTTAGTCACAGGAGCCAGGGGATGTAAAAGATCCTCAGCTTTTACAAGAACGTCTTCTGCAAAAAGACGGGCAGGTGCCTTGAAAAACTGGGTCCATGCAGTGATGTCTGTCTTTAGGGGGAGCTTTATCTCTTAGTTCCTGCCCCTTAATTATATAGGAGACCCCCACTTTGGAGAAACTCATCAGACATGTTATTTTCACTACAATCTCCCCATCGGTGATGGCTGCCACTTTACTACACTTTGTAATAAGTGGTTTAACCACTTCCTCTTTCGGGTCCTAGGTGAACACCTTCACCTGGTTGCACATTTTCAAAGTATTTCTCTGAAAATATAAACTCTCACAGAGTAGGACCCAAATGCAGGACTCTCTGGTATGAATATTCATCCTTGAATCGTGTGTGTGTGTGTGTGTGTGTGTCCGTGTGTGTGTCTGCTCCCAGTGATAGTGATCTGTTTCCGCTCCCTTTGTTACCAAATACTGTGTTGCTTGCTTTGTCCCCTCATGTCAATGATCCTGCTGGAAACCACAGAAACGGCCATTAGAAACTTTTCACCAGTGGCAAACAAACACTTTCAAACATCTAAGCTCACGGACTACACTTGCAGATTCTCACAATCCAGCATTGACGGAAGCTCAGCCACTCTAAGTAGCTCCACAGGTGCAGCAGGTCCCGGAATCCACAGAAACCAGGGCCCTGTTTCAGGAAGCCAGTTTAGTGGGAAAAACTGAGTAAGTATACCCTGAGTTAACAAACTCTGGGTTTTCGGTTTCACAAAGCGAGTTCAGCTGCAGCCTGAGTGAGTCACTATGACGACACACGCCGTGAAGCTAACCTGCCCCCTAGCAGGTTTACCACAACTAACCCTGACTGTCTCCGCCTCTTTGTCGGAAACCTGACAGTAGGAAGTCTCAGACATGGCGTGTCCCTTCCTTGAAGAGCCGGTAGATATCGAAGCCCAAATTCTCCGCAGAGCTCTCCGCCGGGAGAGAGTGATTCGAGCGCGTCTGGACATCTTATCATTACCTGATGATTTCCTGTGCGAACGTTACCGTTTCTCAGCACAATCAATAAGTTATTTGGATAACATCCTCAGGCCATATATTACGCATGTGACACATCGCGGACATGCGCTCAGTCCATTACATATTCTTTGTACCGCACTCCGTTTCTTTGCAAACGGGAGCTTCCTGTACAATATCGGTGACGCTGAGCACGTTTCCAAGGCTACAGTCTGTCGGGCAGTCAGGAATGTCACAGTAGCACTGAAACGTCTCCTGCACTCATTTGTGGTGTTCCCCGGTCACAGACCCACAAGATTCATCAAAGAGGGATGCCACAAAATTGCAGGTATCAGGAGGACCTAAACGTAATGTATGATGTGGTGATACTTGAACTACTACTTAAATGGTACATAAATTTACAGGGTTCCCAGGCGTGATTGGCTGTATAGATGGCACCCACATCCCAATCATTGCACCCTCAGCAAATGAAGGAGACTTTGTGAACAGGAAGTCTTTCCACAGCATCAATGTACAGGTACATAATTCCCTGTAGCATTTCACACCAACAAGTGATGGCATCATGGTAACGGATGCTAATATGTGTTCTCTGCACTGTGTAGATCATATGTGATGCTGCCAACATCATCACAAATGTGGAAGCCAAGTGGCCAGGCTCTGTCCATGACTCACGGATCTTCCGAGAATGTACACTGAGCAACAGATTTGGACATGGTGGGTCGAAGTAACTGTGAAATATACAGAGACCAATTGCCACAGGGACGTTTGCACTGACATGTATTCTTCTGTCCTAGGAGAGTTCACTGGCCACCTGCTCGGTGATAGGGGGTACCCATGTCTACCCTATTTGCTCACCCCTTACCCTGACCCTGAACCGGGCCCACAGCAGCGTTATAATCTGGCCCATTGCAGGACACGGGCCAGAGTTGAGATGACCATCGGAATGCTCAAGGCCCGGTTCCAGTGCCTTCGTGGACTCAGAGTCACCCCAGAAAGGGCATGTGACATTATTGTGGCATGTGTGATCCTACACAACATTGCCACGATTAGAGGTGAACAGTGTCCAGCTGAACCAGACGACAGCAGTGATCCACATGATGAACATCCTGACCCACCCACGAACGTACAGGATGGAAGAGCAGTCAGAGACACCATATGCCACAACCATTTCCTGTGACCCGGCAACCCAACATGTCACGAGACAAATACACAGATACTGTGGTCAACTTGTTTTATTGCTCACCCTGTATGTCCTGTGCACAATGAATAAATGCGAATATTAGTATGTTGTACAAACACTGACATGATTCGTCCATCTATGATCACTCCACCCACCCTTAACTGTTGTTCCAGCAGTACAATCTCCAGCTTCGACTTCTGGATCTGCAGCTGGAGGTGCACCATTTCCATATCACACTTCCTTATCCTCCTGGCCAGATATGTTCTATACAGCTGCTTCACAGGGAGCTATTGCAACAAAGGACATAGCATTGGCATCCATAGTACATGCCTACTTAGGTTGGTTGTGAATGTGTGCTGGACAACCCACTGCGGAAAGCTTCGTTGTAGGAGTGGCTGGACCCTCTTCTTCCTCATTTGCAGCATCACTCTGCCGGGGACATAGTAGGTCCATGGTGTCATCATAGTGCCACATTGTAGTCAGTTGTTATATTTTCCACTGTACGCTGTATACCTCATAGTGTGGCACTGATGCGGCCTCCTCTGTAGCAGCTGTCACTGTGTCGTCATCATGTGCCTGTGGTGGAGACATTTAACAACATTGCTGTTCCACTGTTGACACATGTAGTCTGTGGAGTATTACGAGTACTCACAACTGCATGTCGGTCTGGCTCAACAGGGGGCTGCACCAGATGCAGTACACCATCACCGTCAACTGGGGGAATATGGGGTTCATACAGGTCACTCATGACTTATGTGGGCGCAAATGGCAATTACCAGACATACCAATCACCATACACCTCATTGTCAGTATGCTCTCGGAGACAACCGACACTGAGGGAAGGCAAAATCAGTAGGTGTCAGGGTGGGAACGCCTTTATGAGCTCTATGTTGCATTGAGGTATATGTTCATATGTTACACTCATTGGGGAGGGTACGGAATGTACTACTCGCTCTGTCTCTGGGAACAGGGAGCTCACCCTGTGGGAGGTTAACACACACACACACACACACGTATGCAAAATTAACGGACACCGCTATGCACATAATAAAGACGTACCACTGCAGCTCGGTGTGTGTGAGTCTCTCCCTGGGCCCTCACCCGTGCAGCACGTTAACAGTTCCCAAGTGTCTCAGTGTTGTCTATTCACCTAACTGTTTGATGACTGTCATTCTCTGTCAGTAGGACAGTAACTGCACTGCGACATAGTTCATTTTGGTCATGGTGACTGTGCAGAATGGATGTGTGCACGCCATGTATTGTTTTGGATTTACCCCTTATGTAGGCACTTGTGTCTTGCGGGGTTATTGACTCAGAGGATGTCCCCGCAGAGATGCCTTCAGCCACAGGGCGCCCACTGTTTTGGCTGAGGGCCAACTGCTCAGCCTCTGTGAGTGGTGGTGGTGGAGGACCCCCACCTGTTTTTCGGGCCTCCGCTTTTTTTCTGTTGGCTGTGACAGCACACATTTGAGCATACAGAGTAAGCAAGTATGTACTTGTAATGTGCTCAGATAGTTTCAATAAGTGCTCACAGAGGGGAAATTACTGTGGCCTCTAACTGCAATTGATCTACATAGGACACACAGACCAAGCACTATGGCTCATGATACAATTACACCTCACCTGTTTGGACTATGTTCTTGTATTTCATTTTTACTTGCTGCCAGGTACGTTTGGGGCCTGTTGGGTTGCACCTGCGCTCACATCACATATTAATATGTAGCACAGGACAAATGGGGTAACATATAATGACATAACGTGTTAAATGGGTGGGAATCCCTAGATCAATGTTTAAATTAACACTCACGCATTGACTCTGTCGGCTATGTTTTGCCATGCATGCTCCCTTTCCTTTGCAGCTGCGGCTGTGTTACTTTTTTTTCTGCATGATGTGCATGCTGTCGGCATATGCTGCCATCAGAATTTCCGCCTCGAGCGCTGTGAAATACGTCGCCCGCGCCTTCTTTCCCTCCGTCTCCATGGTGACTCGCTTAATCTGTGCTCCGCTTATCAGGGCTTTATGTATCCTCGTCCGCGCGCTTCACTTGGGGTTAAAGCAACTCCGCCTTGATTGAACTAATTGTTATCAGCCTTTCTGGAACGGAATATTCCGAGTTGGACAGTTCGGGGTTACTCAACCCCGAGTATCGTTTTTCACTCTGAGTTTTCTAAACCGGCTTCCTGAAACAGGGCCCTGGACACCAACACGCACAGACGCATACCTGTTTTCATGATATATCAGTATGAATGACAAACATGTGACAAATGGGTACATGCTTTTCCGAAGGTCCTAGAGGCATGGGAATCACAAAGTGTGACCTATGCGTCCAGTAACACGCCCATGTGTTGAGATTTTGGCTAGGGCTCTCTTGCTTGTTTAAACTAAAAACAGACCCAGGAAAGGACTGAGCAACTTACGACCAATGCAATAGACTTAAAGACAAATTTAAAATTAAATGAAAGTAAAGTTAATTTTAACTGATACAGCATTCCACCTGAACCTGCATTTTATAGTGCTATCTATTCATTTTTCTTTTTAATGCTATCATCCTGTTGTTGATGTAGTACTTTACGGCAACCCAGTCTCTGCCTTTCAGAGCTGCCGGCTCTGCTTGGAGGCAGGAGTCACATACCTTTTTTACCTGGTACTTTGCAGCTTGTTATGAAATGAAACGTGTGCCGCTCAACAGCCTTCACTTCATCATTTGTCCACTTGCTTCTCACCTTCCCAGCTGTCATAAATGGAAACAAAAAACATCTGCGAAACAACAAATGCGAAAGTAAGAAAGACAATATTCTAGTTAATAATGTGAATACGGAATGTTCTTATGAATACATGACGACTGAACATGGTGTTGCGACTTTCATCCGTAAATAAAGCCGCGGCCGGCTGAGTTGGTTGTGTCCCTGTGACGCGCCTCCAATAATCCATAATGAGTCGTACTTGTACTTTGCGCATTTATTTTAAGAACAAAACAAAAACAAACATTTGCGCTTTCAATCAATTTACAACTAGCGCATGGATTAACTGGTGTGCCAAAAAATGACGGTCAACAGAAAAGTTTGCCCACAAACCACTCACCCAACACACCTGCTGCGAACACCGACATCAGGTAAATAGACTGTGACCACACCCACATACCATCACCTGAGATGCAGGTAAAGCTATACACCTGTGCCACCAAAACAAAAAGGAAAAACATAAACATTGACTTTGGCTCTTACACATGGAGTCCATGTTCCTGACTTCTAACTTCTCCTGCTGTTGTCAAAAAAGCTCTCAACACTGATGTAAAGCAATCCATTTCCCAAGAAATCCAATCATATAAACCAATCAGCGCGAGGTTAGGTGACAAATAGGACAAAAATATCAAATTTGGTCAGAATAAAGATCAATTTGATGCTTTAAGGGAAAGTTTGGACTAACAAATGGTATAGCCAATTTCTTTCTGCTAAGATATTCACAAACAAGTAATGTTTACATTGAGAAACCTTCACTCAAACTGATTGTTTTAATACAATCACAGGGCATTTCATTTATGCACTAGGCCCAACTGACACACATACTTGAAAAATAATGTGTAACCTGTTGGAAGAATGAAGTGTGTGTCACTCACTTCTTGGTCTGTAGGTTGAGACAGGATCTCAACACTTGGTGTCTGCAACAAAAGACAACAATATGTCAGAAACATTTAAATCCCAAAAAACACATCTTGTGTTAAAATGTGTGTCCTCCATAAACATGCCAGTCCACTATTCACATGCTAATCCTTCTTTGTAATCAATGTAAGATGACATTCTGTGTTCTAACAATTATTTATTCATCTTTATTTTTCTGCTGTAGTGTAGTTTATTAAGCTACTAATTGAAAAAAAATTATATTAGAGCACAGTCTGTGTTACGCAGTTTGAAAGCACCTGATTCGCTTTAGATTCAGCCCTTGGTCCTGTCACGTTTCTAGTGACATTACAGAGTACCTAATATTGTTATCATAATATACAGGTAATAATGCATAATTACCGGAATCTTTTGGTTGCATGGTCAGACTCTTCCTGCTCCAGAGAATTTCTTTAAGGATCGAGCAAATACAGACAGCTGTCATCTGCATTTATGTACTGTGATGGATATCTCATTTTAAAAAGTACATAAATTATTAAGACTGTTATTTGAAGAAAATAAAAGTCACAGAAATGTTGCCTGCACTAACCAGTTCACAAGTGAACATGGCTTTGTAGTTGTCAAACCTGTGACATCTTGGAAATTAATAGCCAGTTTGCAGAATCTCTCACTCACTCACTCTCACTCAAAATATTATAGCAACACACTTTCACTGACCTAAGGAGCATAATAGATTTTTGGAATATGCAGAAAAACAATTTCAGCTGTGATAAGAAAAAGCTTGAATTCAAAAATCCAACCACTCTACAGGACCCCCCCTTTAATTTGTTTTTTTTTTTATTCTTTATTCTTTTTTAGTGTACTATGTCGCAGCGGTCTGCCAGGGGTGTTCTTTTTTTTTTTTTTTTTTTTTTTTTTTTGTGTGTTTTTTAAAAAAAACCAGGGTCTTCAGCCAGTGTGTGATCGGTTTTATACATGGCTATGGTCTTACGTATGCCTGTGTTGGATATGGCTGATAACGGTACGTTTAAATCTGAGACAGCTTTCAAAAACTCTGACCAACCGATGGGTCTCAAACCCTCAGAAGGTGTGTGTGGTTGTGACGGCTTTAATTAGATCATAAATGTGTGAACCAGGGATGGTGTTAATCAATAACGATTTTGTCATTGTAAGAGATCAAGTCTGGCGAACGGCTCACCACTGACAGAATAAGTTCTGCATTCCTCCTACTCCTTTTAGGTATGTGTGTTAAAACATTCTCCGCAACAAGATCCCTCACCCCTGCATCACCATGAACAGGCGATGTGTCCGCCAACTGGGGTTGCCTGTTAAATTGTTCAGGTAGTGATAAAGACAATACATTCTTTTCACGAGCACCTTGTCTCACAAGCATGAGGTGTCTTTGGAGAATATCGCCGTATTTTTTTTAGCCTTCTCAGACACATCTATGTCAGAATCTTGTAACACTTGTAACATCTCCTTGTCCAACTCGTTCTGAGCCTGTTGTCTGATGCTGCTGCTGTTTTATTAAGTCCAACTGGTGTTGGGGTACCAAAAACATCTTTTGCACATGTTCCATTTTCACCTGTTTGCTATCAGACTGCTTATGAAAGGGATTGCAGCCCCTAATAACGGCAGTAAAAACCCTCCAGATTGGTTGATTGTCTTTCTCTTTTTCAAAGTTTTGATCTTTTTGTCAGCAATCAGTCTGATTGTTTTCTTTTTTAGCTGTTTGTACTGCTGATTGGTCAGTGGAATGTTACCATGCAATACGTTAAAGGCTATCTCACACAGCGCATTGATGAAATCCATGTTTGAGTTACTAATAATAGCTCCGCGTAGAGTAGGGGGAGCCCTGTATATCATCTTCAACAGAGACAGATTCCTCCGCATGCATGATGACATCCTTTCACCTCTTTGCTGATTTTTGTTTTGGAATGTAAACAACCGGATGGTCTGATAGTAAATTTGTTCTGAGTCTTATATAGTCCTGGGTCTTAGCTTTGTAGTCTATTAAAAGATACCCGTATGTTGTGGATGTGGCATCATTAAACGACTCTATAAAATATTTAGTATTACCAGGAAACATTTGTCTACCTAAAAGCATAACCTGATATTTAACTCTCAGATTTTTTAACAATATTAGGTAGTTGGTGTTCAAGAAATGGTTGTACTGGATTTTCCTTGAATAAACAAATTCTGAACTAGATATATACAACTCAAATTCCTATGATGCACATACTTTGTGAACACATTTTGTACTTCTAAATTGTTAGCGGCATCGTTCAGCACATAGTCTATAATTAACAAATTGTTCTGGCAGAAGGGTGTCATCAGCAAGAGATTCAGGTATACCGTTAACAAAGTTTGTCTCTTATCTTAAGAAGCTGGTCATATAGTGGCTGCCAGCATGAGTGTATATATACACTATGTTATCAATGCTGTGTGATATAATCCTGGAAGAGTCTTCAATTGTGCTTTTAACAAAAAAAAAGTCTTGCTGCAGTTACTGGGACCGCTGAACGGGTGCTGCAACCGGGCGTCAAACCCCTGTTCTAATTTAAAATCCATAAGGTAGGGTTGTAAAGTCTGGGAGCACATGGCGCTTATTCTAAACGACTAACTTTTTTCACAACTGTTTCATTCTTAAAATGAAGCTTCTTTTTATCGCGTCTGATGCTATCAGACACGGCAACTAGGTGTGCGTCTGATGTCTGATTGGCTACAAACTTGTGGACTAAACCTTTCAAGGAGTCGTGGGTGACAACTTTAGAGTTTGATGCATTCAGTGTCACGCCTTTACATTTGACCTGGGTCTTGCCCAGCGATGTGTGATACGCGAAGCATTTTGGCCCACCGAAAACAAATTCCGCTATGTAATCCTCCACACCACCCTCTCCACAATCTAATTCACTTGTGAGATCCCCCAGAAACTGCCCTAGAGGAGGCATCCACTCACCAGGGCGTGCCGTGAAAATGACACTGTCTGTGTCACAATACAGCACGCGCTGCTGCAAGTTGTCTAGCAAATCATACAGCATGAGTCTGGCGTGTGCAGTGGTCATGGCCCCGACAAAGACATTAACGTCTTTCACACAGGAAGCTCTACCATCAGCGTGGCGCCCTCTGCACCATTGCGACGTCGTCAGAGATGAAACAAAACTGACGCACGTCGTACTGGTCACTGAACATTAGCTGGCTAAATCTGGAAGAGTCTGTAATGAGCTCAGATGATGCCATGTTTGACCTCATGCTGAAACGACCCCATAACGAGTTTAGCAACAGCTTGTTACAGTTACGAACAGCTTTATTTACACAAATCTTGGATGGGTCTAGCATTATTCCCTCCTTCTCATAATACTCGTCTATGTACTTCTGCTGTTCGTCAGGTGTCTTCACGTGTTCAGGATACCCCAAGGCCTCCTGTTTTACTTTTAGGAAGGCTTTCACATAGTCTTTAAACAATGTGTCAGTCTTGTTGGGGAAGTGCCACACCTCATCAATAGAAAGAACCCTATATCCCTTCTCAACAGCTTTTTCAAGCTCAAATGAGACCCAAGTGCCTTTCAACACCCGCTCACTGTCACTGTGCCCGCATGCAGTATGCTGGTTCTGGTCTTCAGCACACATCTTGCAGAGTGGAAACATCAATTTGCCGTGGCACCTGTAGGGTAGGACAGGGTGAAAAAAACCCTTGGGGGGAGTACTGAGCATTTAACAAAGCCGAAATAATTTTCTAGCTTGTCAAAGTTGGTGTAAATGACTTGAGGGTGTCCTACAGGATACTCGTTTTAAGACTGCACTGTGGGATAGAGACTGCTGAAGTCATGATAAAATATTTTTTTCATCACAAGCAGTCTTGTGGTACAGCTTTAGAGCATTTGTGCGACTGCCAAAAAGGGCGTCTCGGGGATTCAGGCGTTCTGGCTTTCTGTATCTGCGCATGAAAGCCCGAACTGCGGGGGTCTCTCTGCTTCAAGGCAGCCCATTCCCATTCCCACATCACTATTACGCTCAAACTGTGTTGTGAGCTCAGTGTATCTACTTTGTCACAAAACATGCGATGCAGCAGTCCATAGGATGCTTTGCTGACAGGATTAACTTCACTCTTGGGGTAGCATTTAACAGAGCTGTGATGAAAACATCCTTCAAATTCATAAGCTGTATTACTTGTGGGGTCAAAACCGTCCACAAAATACGGTCCAACCCTCTGTTCGCCTCCTCTGAGAGCATGTTTTACCACTTTGTTGGTGGTGTGGGACACTTATTGAAGCCATTTGATAGACGTTAGAAAATGTCTTATTCTGCTCAACGTATGCCCCGTCATACGTGAGAGCGAGCGCGTCTCTAGGCAGAAACCGCGTTTTATACACACCCATACTAAATGCAGCCAAGGTGGTATACGTGAATGGATCAACATGTGTACAACCCAGTAGAGTGTCACGATATATGCTGCATGCTTTACGCAGGACATCAACATCGTTAACACAGTAATGCCTGAGTTCAGCCAGAAAATCAAAGGGATTCTGTGAAGCCTCCTGGTACCATTCCATGAATCGCACCTTATCGCTTTCAGACATGTGCTCATAGCCGTAGAAGGAGGGGTCTGGGTACGGGCCCACACAATGCTCATTATCCCTCGTATTAAACCTGTGTGGGAAATGGCCCTTCTGCAGGTCATGAAGACCTAAAGCAGAGGGTATTTTGGCAAGGCCCATGGGCAAAAAGCTGAACGAATCAATCCACCGCTGGTCATAGTCCAGGTCATCAAAATCACACGGCTGCCGCTCATTATGACACTACGTGTTATGCTCTGTCTGACAAAGTACTCCAGGAGTATGTAGTTATCAAAGCCAGATTCATTATGTGCTATGAAAGTGTACCCACAAAACCTTGGGCCTCTCTAATGCTGCACGAACGCCTCCACACACTTTAATGTATTAAATGTGAACTTATTGCCCTTCAGATCAGACGCGCACACAAACTTAGCCTCATGTTTACCGTTGTGGTTTCTCGTGTCAAAATCATATAAAATATATTTATCGCTAGGCTTCTGTTTTTCAACAGGCTGTATGAACACTGATGATCGGAGTCTCCGGCTAATTTAGGCTCGCGGCAGTGCTCGCATCTAGGCTGCACGCATTTGTGTGGCAATTTCTTGGATTCTCTATATGTGGTGCCGCAGTGCATGCAATGTTTCATATTATCACAGGGGATCATGTTGTGTTTTAATTCTGGTATTTTGTGTTGCTGGTAACAGTGTTGTGATTTGCAGATGCGTTTACAGTCACTGCATTTCACTGTGGGACCCGTGTGGTGTTGGCAGAGTGTGTAACATGTGTTACATCTATGTTTACAGCTGTGCTGTAATGGGGTATTATATGTACTGTAACAGAAATTACAAACATAGGATGCCCCAAGAAAAGCGGCCGGGTTTAAAATCAGGTGGTAATGTTGATTATGGAGATACATCATCAACGTGTTTGTGTTTGGCTCTTCATGTGTGAAAAAACATTCCAGGCGTTTACGCCCTTCTGTGTGGTAATAGATTACAATCTTAATGTTGAAGTGGTTCTCAAATTTGCCGACATCAGAGAATGATACTTGCTGTGTGTCGCATGGCTGTAGCAAGTTTTTCTCGCTCAGAGGCTGATGAGTTTAATGAATGTGCTATGCATGAGGAGAAGCACAAATTGTGTGTGTTGTTTGGTGTGTATAAATGTCTGCCTTTCTTTGAGAGAATCTCATCATAAGGGATTTGTGCCAGTCTTAAGTGAGCCCCACAACTACTGTTCTGAGCTACCGTGACAATAAACTCTAATTCATCATCACTGATAGATTTATCATTACTCTGCATAACTTGTGCAATTTGATTCGAGGAACAGATCCGGATCATACTGATCATCAGCGTTTAAAACAGCCTGAACATCTGAAGCCAGCGAGGGGCCACGCAGGACCACGTTTAGAACGCTGCCCTGTTGAGATCCAGCCACAGCTCTGTCTACCACATTGGCTAAGCACTTGCGCAGGTACTTGTTCTGGATGATCGAGACTTACACCCTTAAAATCAAGGCGCTCACGCAATTCGCGAGCATTAAAATTAGGTATCGCTCTAATGTGTGGGTAAGAGCGACTGCCAGACCCAGACTGCACAACGGGCTCGATTACTGCAGTATCTGTTTGTGAGAAATTTGCAATGATTGAGGGGGTGTGTGGTGTTGCAGCAGCAGTGTGTGTGTGTGTGTGTGTGTGTGTGTGTGTGTGTGTGTGTGTGTGTGTGGCTGAAGTATTAGTAGAAGCGGTAAAATACTCAATAGCAACTGCAGCAGCAGAGGTAACCCAGCTAGATTGTGCATCAGACGCAAAATCACCAGCAGCAGCCGCAGTACGGTTAGCATCAGTAACAACCGCAGCCCGTGCAACAATGGGTGTACGATCAGCATTATTAACGACAATAGCCCTAGCAGCAATAGCAGGCATAGGAACAGTCTGACTAGGACGTGTATCAGGTGAGGATGATGCAGCTGCACTACTAAGTCTTGCATGCAAAACTTGGCATTTGTTTACTATTTGCGCAGCCCACTGGTTATAAGCCTCAAAGTCAAACAATTTAGCTCGAGTGGAGGTACCATCATTGTGTTTGAATAATTTACGGGGTGGGTCCATGGTGTGGATTTTAAAAGTCAGCTGGTACTAATGATCTAATAAACCCCAGGTATTGTTTATCACTGGCCGGGTACTAGTTAGAGCACCTGCTATTTCTTGCAAGTCGCCCTGTGCTGCTTCTTGATGTTGGTTGAGTTTAGCTGCTATTTCTTGTAAGCCCTCCTGTACTGCTTGTTGATGTTGACTGAGTTTAGCATCGATCAAAGACAGTATATCGTCTTTTGAAGCAGAATGGGTCTGTTCAGCAGGCTGAGCGTCTGCAACGTTCATGTAAGCATCATACGCCGCAGATATTTGAGTCTGTTATACAGTTTTCTTCAAAATCTGTGTGAATCATCGCCATTTCTGACACATTCTGGGGTGGTGGGTATATGAACTAGATCGAAATCTGATATACTGTACTCAAAAACATCAGAGAAATCAGGAGGCAGCCACTCACTCGGGGGTGTTGCAGGTAGTGATGTGCGATACCACTGATTTCCCTTCCGATCCAATACAAAGTAATATTCAGGGTGGTATCGACAATACTGATCCGATACTTTGTACAAAAACTCATTTTATTTATTGTATCTCAAATATCTCATAATGATTACAGGTCATCAGATTTCTTGTTCTTAGCACTTAATAATGTAGAGTTCATCATATAGAAATAAAAAAAAAAACTGAAGTTGTGCGCTATTTGAACACCTTGCCTGCCTGCAGCACTAAAGGACTCCGTGAGAGACGTCACCTGTCCCTGTCTTCCTCTTCAGTTCATCTCAACATATGCTCGTCATATTCTGTGATATGATTTACTTGAGGTGTTTGACAAGGTTAATGATGTTGCCACAACCATACATGCCAACCCTCCTGATTTTTCTGGGAGAATCCCGAATTTCTCCCGATTTTCCACCCAGGCAACAAAATTGAAAAACCATATGTAGAATTTATAGCGCGGCCCAGCCAATTCCAGTTTCCAACAATGGCGGCAGCTACTTAGTTTTAATATTACTCTTATTTCTCTTTCTGGGTCGCAAAAAAACTTTTAACATATCTTCAGGTTTCAGAATGTAGCTGTGTAAACTTTAAATATCTGAGCCGAGCGACACATCGTTTTCAAACCCCCTTGTCTTTCGCTACTCGGGTTAAACATGATATATAAGTCATTGAGAACTTAAAAATGCTATTGTTTGGCTTTTTCAGTGTTTTATTTGTTCGTGAGTAAATCGGTTTGGCTGAAATTAAAGTTATTAGATTAAATTAAATTTAACTTTATTAATCCCTCCCACACAGCTGAATAAACGTTAAACAGAAAACTAACTAAACAAAGTGTGAGACGGTCGAGAGTTTACGCCAGCGCCCTGTTATATTTTAGATAGCAAGGAGCAGACGGCAGAGTTTCACTCCACCGAGGGAGCTTGTGACGGCTTTCTTTAGACCACGAAGGCCGGGTCCTCAGGTGGAAGCATCCTCTGAATTTGGACACCCCCGCTGTTTCCGGGCCGGCCAATAATAATGGTGACATTTAACGTATTTTCTCCGATAAATAAACACTGTAAAATTTATTTATTTATAATAATTTATAATACGAGGGATATTTCGCATGGTACTCTCAACAACTAAGTGATACACCTATCTTTTGTCTTCCTAAGGAATCACAACAATTAAATGATACCCGCAGTGGGCTTTTGCAATCCTGAACAATTTCAAACAATTAACCGGTGTTGAAAAGACGGAGCGGGTCTGTGCGACTGGTTTTAGAAGTATCACTGCTGCGTGTATTTTCTAAAGGGCTGAATGTTATTTGCGACCATCTGTTGTGTTAAAAATGTCTGTGAAGGTTCTCAGTCACCCAGGTCATCGTAGTCAAAGGAGCTTGCAAAGAAAAGCGTCTGGACTTCTTTAAGTTGCTTGAATGTGTTTCACCTCTCATCCGAGAAGCTTCTTCAGTTCTTAGGTCAAATGGTGGAGAGTCCCAGATATAAGCCTAGTGGGAGTGACCCCCCCACAGAGGGACAAAAGGACCCCCTGATGATCCTCTAATCGCCTGAGCCAAGGTGGGAAACTGGGCGTGGGTCCCAATCAGCCAGAGTTTCGGGTGTGTTCATTGTGAAACCTGGCCCCACCTTATCATGCGAATTCCTGAGGTCAGATGGCCCAGGATGTGAGTGGGCGTTAAGGCGTCTGGGAAGGGATCTCAAAACTGGATTATAGATGGCAGAGAGTTGGTGTCGTAAACCCCCGCCTCTGTTCAAAGATGGTCGCTCACAGTGGACATAGATGGCTTCTTTCACTCCTCGAAATGTTCACATTTTGGACAGAGAGGCAGCACGGTGGCACGGTGGTTAGCACTGTTGCCGCACAGCAAGAAGGTCCTGAGTTCAATTCCACCATCAGGCCGGGGTCTTTCTGTGTGGAGTTTGCATGTTCTCCCCGTGTTTGCGTGGGTTCCCTCCGGGTACTCCGGCTTCCTCCCACCGTCCAAAGACATGCAGTTTGTGGGGATAGGTTAATTGGATAATCCAAATTGCCACTAGGTGTGAATGTGCGAGTGAATGTGAGTATGAATGGTTGTCTGTCCCTGTGTGTTAGCCCTGCGACAGACTGGCGACCTGTCCAGGGTGTACCCCGCCTCTCGCCCTATGACAGCTGGGATTGGCTCCAGCACCCCCCGCGACCCTGAAAAGGATAAGCGGTAGCGAATGGATGGATGGACATTTGAGGAAAATACTAATAAAATAAAAATAAATAAAATAAATGTTCCCTTTAGAAATCTTATTTTTTTTTTGCTCTATAAAAATAGTTGTTGTTCTTTTTCATCACTCATCTTAGCAGTAGGATATACATGAAAAGAGAAACAAATTAAGTTTGAGTGAAAATGTAAATTTTTTTGCACTCTGGGCAACTGACGCAGTGACTTAAAAAAACTTCATTTTGGTGAGTGACTCATTCAAACTCGATTCAGTAAAAAGAATCGAATTTACCATCTCTAAACAGAACCAAATTTGAGCTCTTTTGCACATTTCATAATGTTTAAAATTCCTTTTCTTAAAAGTTTCTTTGCAATGGATATCATGTGCACTGTTGGGTCATTCTGCAGACATGGGCCTACCAAATGAATAGGCTTCATGCAAGGTAGTTTCCCTGCTGTGGTGACTGCTACTTGTCCTGTCTTTTGCCATTTTTGGCAATGAAGACCCCACTCTCTGCTTGGATATTACGTCCTCCAGTGGCAGACGGTGCCTTTGCAAGTCTTCCCATGTGGACTTTCATTAGCTGCATTCACAATTGCATCTACTTTGAAGGCACATAAATCTCCTTTCCATACTGTGACTGACACTTTATTAGCCATGTATGTTGCAATTTTCTGACTATCAGCTACTTGTTCCTGGCTCTCATCCTTCAAAGGCAGACGTGTCAATTCTCAGTCATGTATGACAACAACACACGACACATAAATGTAGATATTAAAAAGAGAGCTTTTGAACAATATCATGTTGTTTGAGCTGTTCAAAGGTTTTTACAGGAAACAATGGACTCTCTTTACTATAACAGATACAATTTTTGAATGAATAATTGTGAGCTTAAAGCACTGAAAGTCAGGTTGTCTTTGTGTTGTCCCGGGGTCATTTTGACCTTAAATCTTTTGCCATCAAAGTGTTTGTTATTCTTCTAATGGTCTGAAAAGATTTGTTTTTTTTGTTTTGTTTTTGTTTTTTAACAAAGGTCCTTGGTATTTTTCATGACATGGCTCAAACATCAATGAAGAAAGGGAATGTTAAATGTCTGTGATGAATGCTGGCCAGTGAATAACTTATGCAGCAGATCCTCAAGACTTGTTCTGCAGAATATTAGGGAAATAGATCGGAGGAGTACTAGTGATCCACCACACTTGAACATGACAGGCCTGTTGTAGGCCCGATCTCCAAAAGCTCTTACCTAGTGATGGGCAGATGAAGCCAATTGGTTCACCCCAGCGCAAAGCGTCTTGAAGCTTCATGTGCTCTAGTAGGACACCTACTGGACGTAAAAATATTAGTTGGCATGAATTTGAAGAGTGTGGCCTTTTGCACACAGCCTGTAAATGTCAACAACAAAAGGAGTGTGTAAAACATCTATATTGTAGTGATGCAGTATACTGTGTATATTTATACTGGCAGTATGGAAAATGATTATTTGGAAATGCTTAAAATGGAAATGATCATTTACTGTGAGGTGTGGTTGGGGTATGGACAGTAGTTGTGCTTTTGTAACGTTGAGGTATGGACAGCTACAGTCCTGCCTGTTCACATTTTATTCTGTAAAAACCAAATTTTCATTGCTTTTCTGGCCTTTTTAGTGGGGAGAACATAGCTAGGATTTAATGATTTAACAAACCTTTTAAATCCTTTGTCCTCCACAATGCTACATAGCTGGGAGTCCTCGATCACCATGCTAACCGGGGCCCTATTTCAGGAAGCCGGTTTAGAAAACTCAGAGTGGAAAAACGATACTCAGGGTTGAGTAACCCCGAACTGTCCAACTCGGAATATTCGGTTTCAGAAAGGCTGATAACAATTAGTTCAATCAACGTGGAGTTGCTACAACCCCAAGTCAAGCGCGCGCACGAGGATACATAAAGCCTCGATTAGTGGAGCACAGATTGAGCGAGTCACCATGGAGACGGAGGGAAAGAAGGCGCGGTCGACGTATTTCACAGCGCTTAAGGCGGAAATTCTGATGGCAGCATATGCCGACAGCATGCACATCATGCAGAAAAAAAAGTAACACAGCCGCAGCTGCAAAAGAAAGGGAGCATGCATGGCAAAACATAACCGACAGAGTCAATGCGTGAGTGTTAATCTAAACATTGATCTAGGGATCACCACCCATTTAACACGTCATCTCAGTATATGTCATGTCATTGCCTATGTCATACATTTTATGTTGTGATGTGATGTGAGCGCAGGTGCAACCCAACAGGCCCCAAACGTACCTGGCAGCAAGTAAAAATGAAGTATAAAAATATAGTCCAAACAGGTAAGGTGTAATTGTATTATGAGCCATAGTGCTTGGTCTGTTTGTCCTATGTAAATCAATTGCGGTTAGAGGCTACATTAATTTCCTTTCTGTGAGCACTTATTGAAATTATCTGAGCACATTACAAGTACACATTTGCCTACTCTGTATGCCCAAATGTGACCCGTCACAGCCAACAGAAAAAAAGCGGAGGCCCGAAAAACAGGTGGGGCTCCTCCACCACCACCACTCACAGAGGCTGAGCAGTTGGCCCTCAGCCAAAACAGTGGGCGCCCTGTGGCTGAAGGCATCTCTGCGGGGACATCCTCTGTGGCAATAACCCCACAGGGCACAAGTGCCTACATAAGGGGTAAATCCAAAACAATACATGGCGTGCATACATCCATTCTGCACAGTCACCTTGACCAAAATGAACTATGTCGTAGTGAAGTTACTGTCCTACTGACAGAGAATGACAGTTATCAAACAGTTAGGTGAATAAACAACACTGAGACACTTGGAGACTGTTAACGTGCTGCACGGGTGAGGGCTCAGGGAGAGACTCACTCACACCGAGCTGCAGTAGTTCGTCTTTATTAAGAGCACAGCAGTGTCCTTTAATTCTGCGTGTGTGTGTGTGTGTGTGTGTGTGTGTGTGTGTGTGTGTGTGTGTGTGTGTGTGTGTGTGTGTGTGTTAACCTCTCACAGGGTGAGCTCCCTGTTCCCAGAGACAGAGCGAGTAGTACATTTCGTACTTTTCCCAATAAGAGTAACATATGAACATATACTGTAATGCAACATAAAGCTCATAAAAGCGTTTCCACCCTGACACCTACTGATTTTGCCTTCCCTCAGTGTCGGTTGTCTCTGAGAGCATACTGACAATGAGGTGTATGGTGATTGGTATGTCTGGTAATTGCCATTTGCACCCACATAAGTCATGAGTGACCTGTATGAACCCCATATTCCCCCAGTTGACGGTGATTGTGTACTGCATCTGGTGCAGCCCCCTGTTGAGCCAGACCGACATGCAGTTGTGAGTACTCGTAATACTCCACAGACTACATGTGTCAACAGTAGAACAGCAATGTTGTTAAATGTCTCCACCACAGGCATGTGATGACGAAACAGTGACAGCTGCTACAGAGGAGGCCGCAACAGAGCCACACTATGAGGTATACAGCGTACAGTGGAAAATATAACAACTGACGACAATGTGGTACTATGGTAACACCATGGACTTACTATGTCCCTGGCAGAGTGATGCTGGAAATGAAGAGGAAGAGGGTCCAGCCACTCCTACAACAAACCTGTCCACAGTGGGTTGTTCAGCACTGATTTACAACCAACCTAAGTAGGCATGTACTATGGATGCCAATGCTATGTCCTTTGTTGCAATAGCTCCCTGTAAAGCAGCTGTATAAGACATATCTGGCCAGGAAGATACAGAAGTGCGACATGGAAATGGTACACCTCAAGCTGCAGATCCAGAAGTCGAAGCTGGAGATTGTACTGCTGGAACAACAGATAAAGATATACGCATTTATACTTTGTGTACAGGACATACAGGGTGACCAATAAAGGCAGTTGACCACAGTATCTGTGTATTTGTCATGTAACATGTTGGGGTGACGGGTCACAGGAAATGGTTGTGGCATATGGTGTCTCTGACTGCTCTTCCATCCTGTACGTTCGTGGGTGGGTCAGGATGTTCATCGTGTGGATCACTGCTGTTGTCTGGTTCAGCTGGACAGTGTTCACCTCTAATCGTGGCAATGTTGTGAAGAATCACACATGCCACAATAATGTCACATGCCCTTTCTGGGGTGACCCTGAGTCTACGAAGGCACTGGAGCAGGGCCTTGAGCATTCCAATGGTCATTTCAACTCTGGCCCGTGTCCTGCAATGGGCCAGATTATAATGCTGCTGTGGGCCCGGTTCAGGGTCAGGGTAAGGGGTGAGCAAATAGGGTAGACATGGGTACCCCCTATCACCAAGCAGGTGGCCAGTGAACTCTCCTGGGACAGAAGAATACATGTCAGTGCAAACGTCCCTGTGGCAATTGGTCTCTGTATATTTCACAGTAACTTCGACCCACCATGTCCAAATTTGGTGCTCAGTGTACATTCCCGGAAGATTCGTGAGTCATGTACAGAGCCTGGCCACTTGGCTTCCACATTTGTGATGATGTTGGCAGCATCACATATGATCTACACAGTGCAGAGAACACATATTAGCATCCATTACCATGATGCCATCACTTGTTGGTGTGAAATGCTACAGGGAATTATGTACCTGTACATTGATGCTGTGGACGGACTTCCTGTTCACATAGTCTCCTTCATTTGCTGAGGGTGCAATGATTGGGATGTGGGTGCCATCTATACAGCCAATCACGCCTGGGAACCCTGGAAATTTATGTACCATTTGAGTGGTAGTTCACGTATCACCACATCATGCATTGAGTTTTGTTCATCCTGATACCTGCAATTTTGTGGCATCCCTCTTTGATGAATCTTGTGGGTCTGTGACCGGGGAACACCACAAACGAGTGCAGGAGACGTTTCAGTGCAACTGTGACATTCCTGACTGCCCGACAGACGGTAGCCTTGGAAACGTGCTCAGCGTCACCAATATTATACAGAAAGCTCCCGTTTGCAAAGAAACGGAGTGCGGTACAAAGAATATGTAATGGACTGAGCGCATGCCCGCGATGTGTCACATGCGCAATATATGGCCTGAGGATGCTATCCAAATAACTTATTGATTGTGCTGAGAAACGGTAACGTTCGCACAGGAAATCATCAGGTAATGATAAAATGTCCATACGCGCTCTAATCACGCTCTCCCGGCGGAGAGCTCTGCGGAGAATTTGGGCTTCAAGATCTACTGGCTCTTCAAGGAAGTGGCACGCCATGTCTGACACTTCCTACAGTCAGGTTTCCGACAAAGAGACGGGGACAGTCAGGGTTAGTTGTAGTAAACCTGCTAGGGGGCAGGTTAGCTTCACGGAGTGTGTCGTCATAGTGACTCACTGAGGCTTCATCTGAACTCGCTTTGTGAAACTGAAAACCCAGAGTTTTCGTTAACTCAGGGTATACTTACTCAGTTTTTCCACTAAACCGGCTTCCTGAAATAGGGCCCGGGTCTTCATCTATTTGAGATTGTTCTGCTGGGGAAAGACAATAAAGACAAAGCACAAATATAAATATCACACATGTAACTTATTACAGCTGTATAATATTGTTATATCATTTAGTAACATTACTGCATGATGTATTATCATGACATTTGATGGCTCACCTGGTCTTGCTCCACAATCGGTGTTCCCCTTATTCTCATGCAAAGCTCTGTACTGCCTAAGCATGGATGAGGTGTTGTTGTTATATCCCAGCTCCCTGGCACATAGCAAACACTTCACCTTGTACAAAAGTAAAGCCGCTTAACATAAATTGTATTGCACCATCAGTATTATGAAAATACATCTTCTGTAGAAATTTACATACCTTGTTAGGAGGAATAAGATCAAAATGCTTCCACACAAGGGAGGACATCCTCCTCTTCTTAGCTTGCTCCATTCTCTCTTGACTTTCTCTCATAAACCTGTCTCCAAACTCTCACTAACTGCAACTCTCCATCAAACACCCACATTTTGAATGAAGTCTGAACATTGTTTATATCTCTGTCATAGCTCGCGGCAAAGTTCAAACCACTTCATGAACCAGTCACATGGTACAGCCGGGCAGCGAGGCTTCAGACGTCATCATTTTCAACTCCTCCCATAAATGAAGCAAGCCTTGATATGTGCATCGCGGAAACGCCCTCTCCATTACTTGACACAAGCTTCAAAGCCTCGATACAGAACGTCACATCACTACTCTTACCACATCAGTATGAAAGGCCTGCAAGAATGTCTTAGGGGCGTGTGGTCATGCGTGACATGTGTGGCAACAGGAAGAGATGCACCTTTGGATGGGTTTCTGATGACCTTTCATTCCAACACTCCTTTCTATAATTCCAGTGGCATCAAAGTACACAATGTCTTCTTTGCATCGCTGTTTTTAACCATAGCATTCTAGCTTTTGCATGCACTAGAATCTTCTGCAGGACCTCCTTTTTTATGCAACCACGGGTCGCCTTTTCAGCTCTTTATGGCAGACCTCACTTCCTTTTAAAACGACTTCTGCTTTCAGTTTCTCTTCGTCACAAACTACCACACCCACAATGACAGGTGAGTCCTGAAATCGTAACTCCTTTTTTCATTTATGAAAAAAGTTTTCTGCTGTCGGAAACTACACGTGAAAAATCTTTCTTCTGAGCTGCTACTGTCAGTGTGGACCTTAGCGAATTCATCCGATTCATTCCCCTGCAACATATAGATTCTAAAAAAATCTAAATACTTTCAATGTTTATCAAAAGAGTGTCACTATTAAAATAGAGCGGCATCAGATAGTTACATTACAATTTCACTAATGAAGTCAGAGTACAAGTTTCACATTATCTTGGCAAATTTGTCTTAGTAAGTGAAAATGACTAAGAAATATGTATTTTACCTTGAAAGATCATCCCAACAAGATTACAATTGAAACCTTTACTTTTAATTCCAGTTCAAAAGACCAGAAATGTTTAATCTAATAATTACATGCTGATTGAGTTTAGACGTTTGTTAAAGCCTATGTTTTCTTCCTGTGTTGTTTATTAAAAACACAGAAAATTATTAAATTACCTTAGTATTTGCATTTGAAGATGAAGGTTTAGAGTCCCTCTCGAGGTGTTGTGTGTCAGGTGTATGGATGCCACTCTCTGCAGTTTTTCTAGTAGTAGAGAAAGGGTTGTCATTTCGGTTACAAATGTTTTTCCTTTTTTTTTGTGTCCCGTTTGGATCTTTAGCATCAGAATTGTTGTCTTAAGGCCAAGAAAGATGCCAAGCGGATTTATTTTACCAAGTGGATCATCATGGCCTTGCCATATTGGTCCATTTGATTGACCTTTATTATAATTATGAATTTATTTTATTTTCAGTTCCTACAAACGGGACAGACATGACTGGGGGACAGGACAGGGAGAAAGAATGAAAGAGAGGGAGAGAAAGAAAACCAAAGGGGAGAAGAGACGGTGAGAAAGGGGGTAAGAAAGAAAAAAAAAAAAAACAAACAACAAAAAAAACACCTGGGTCACCTGTATGGAGAAAAAAAACAGAAGAGAAAGCAAACAACAAAGAGCAACATAATAAAAAAAACAGCACCATCACAATAAACTAGCTAGCAGTAAATATCAGTAGATACTAAGTAATAAACGATATTGTGCAGCACGCAAGATAGACAGCGCACAATGTGCTTTGAGGCAGCAGCCAAGAAAGCTGTAGTCCGCGTCTGAATACCCGTGTGTACACCTGTGTGCATACCTGTGTGGATCAGCATGCTTGCATTCCAAAGGTTTCTCCATGTAACGATCTGCTAGGGAGTGTGGGGAGCCACAGCCCCGTCCTCCAGGGTATGAAGCAGGTATGGAGGAGATCAAAACTCCAGACATCCAGAGGCCCCCAGAACACAAGAGACCAAGGAAGACCAACAGAGGGGCAGCCGCGCCACTGTCCCAGTAAGAGCTGAGGAGAGTCCCAGATAAGGGCTCACTCAGCAGCCGCGGAGCAGAAGCCAGGGGGAGTTGCAGTGACGCGCCCGTGAGCTCCGCCGGCAGCCAGCTGTGCCTGAGTGACCGAGCCCCAGGCCGAGAGGCCGGGGGCACCCCACCTCCGAAGTGGCCCGAGCGAGCCCCAGGCTCCAGGCCCTGATAAGCGGCCGCCAAGGAGTGAGCTGGTGTGTACCTGGACGCCCACCCCCAGACACAAAGAACCACCAACGCACCGACACCTGAGGGAGTCCGCCACTGGCAGGGAAAGTGGTGGTGGGTGGAGATAGGCCTCCAAACCTTGGAGGGCCTGAGGTGTCCCCAGAGAGGTGGCGTCTGATACCCAACCTGACATATAGACACAGACATACAGGCACACACAGATACAAACATCCATTCCCACCCTCATGCTCTCATATGCACTTACTCCACACTCAACCAACGCGGAGACAGACATAAATAATAAAGAGACGCTGTACACACGATCACACTCCCCAAGCGTACTCTACGAACCGGGTCTAGGTACCCTTGCCCCTGGAGGGGGGAACTGCACCCAGACCCAGGTGGTGTTACCCTTTTCCCTGCGGTGGGGAGAGGCAGACCGCCCCGACTCCGCAGCAGCAGGGAGGCCCCACACTCCAGACCGCAGTCGGACGGCCAACTCCTCCTCCTAGCCCCCCCGCTCCAGCAGGTCGCAGAGAACAGGGGTGAGAGAAGACTCCAAACCTCCCTCCACCCGCTCATTGTAGTGTTGATGCATGTGTGTTCTAAGGTGCAATTAAAACCCAGGTGGGCATGGAGCTACCTGCCAGAGAGCAGCAGGTAAGTGCATAGTCCCTCCTGCTAGCCCTCAATGTCTACGTGTATTCAAAATTGAGAGGTGGGCAACGACGCCAGGGGTGGGGTGTACACCCTGATGGTAATTTGGATTCCATGTATCGTGCCCACCCCCAAGATCCTATATGTATGTGTAATGAGAGTGTGAGTAATGTGAATGTCTAAGTTGTGGGATAAAATTGAGGCAGAGGCAGCCAGAAAGAATCACAATGTAAGATTAAATTAAACTAATTACCCTTTTTTTTTTCTTTTTTTTTTTCTTTTTTTTTTTGAAGGTAAAGGTACCTTTATCTTCAGAGTGTGGAGACTTTGTTGATGCTCCAATGTCTTCATCGTTATAACGAATCACAAATATGTACAAATACAAAGTAATTAAAACGTATCCATTAGACGGACATTTCTATATGCCTTTAACGCACAAATTTTTTTCAAAATATTTTGTAATAATCTATGTAATGACTATTTTATGAGAGGCAAAATCTTAAGCAAAGATATGAAGTACTGTATAAAATTCCTTAATAAACATTAAGTAAACAGCAGGGTGCCTTACACTACTCCAACTTATTGTTATTGTTATTACACATTAAACGTGCCTTTAAGGGTGCTCAAGGAAACTGTATAGAGCAAAATGGTGTCAAGAGATGTATTCTAAGACACTTCTTCAGCTGCGAATCAGAGAGGAGAAATACAGTTTTACTTGCAGCAAGGGCAGTCACAGAGTGAGGGCTTAGGGACTCGCGCTCTGCCACTGCCCTGGTCTTTATTTATATACATCAGTGGGTGTTTGTTCCTTACATTGAAATGTGGATGTGTATGCGTGTGACAAAGGACAGACTTCCTCTGCCTGGTATGAAGTGAAGATAAGTGTCCAGCTGTGGGAAGAAGTCTTGTAGTGAACAACAGCCTAAGTCATCAAAAGGTCAACATGCAGTATTCTACCATATGCAAACTTATATTATTAAAAGATTATACTGACTACTAAGTACAATTTTCTATTGACATTCCCTCTTGTTTGTCACGTAATAACTTTTAAGTGAGAGATCAGTAGCTAAATCTTGTACATTTTCTGTCACATCGTCATTAATCACACAAAGTCTTCATGTTCCAACAGGTCAGAGTCATCATTATCATTTGTCACGGCTATGTATGCAGCAACAGTGGAAAATATTATGCGGTTAATCATGACTTTTAGACATGGCAGGATACATGTTACAAAGACACAAAATAAAAGTAAAAATGTTCCAACTCCAATGAGTAGTCTTTTTAGCACCAGGAGCCAGTGTAAAGCCAAGAAAACCAGTATCACTTAAATAGTCCTGAATTTGGGCCTGCTGGATCTCTCTCAAGGCATTCAGGGCGTCAGTCATGTTTGATGAGTGTACAATGTCTGGTATGTAAGTGCAGCAGGTGTTGAAGAGGACACAAAGTCCCCCTTTCTCTGCTAGTATCATGTCCAGAGCTACTCGATGTTGCATCACTGCAATGTGTAATGCATCGATTTCCTGATTCTGCTGTTCGTTGATCTTACATGAAGCGTTCAAGAAGAGTCTTAAACGGTAGTCCAGATTTTCAATCCTCAGCATGTTTTTTTTCCAGTTCCCTCCAAGGGGAACAATGAATGAAGTACTTTCTGTCCGGTAGTCCATAATTTTAATTCCTTCAGTACGTCGCTTCCCCATATCGGGTCATGTGGTTGAAGTTTAGGGAACGTTGATCTTCTTTTCCGGCATGCTATAGAAGTGGTGTTTACTGTGGTCATCCTGAAAGTGTGGTCTGACAGGAATATAGGAGCACATGTTCCTGTCCAGCCTGGGGGCAGTATGAAATATGCCCGTTTCCACATAGCCAGGCCATTCGTTGCACCCAGTACGTGCCGTTAGAAGGTCCACTCATATTCAGAGGGGCGCCCTCTCCGTGACCTGCAGTTTGGACACAGTTTGTGGTGTTTCCAAGGGGTCCGTTACCTTTTTCTTGTTGATAACACATGGAGTGGTTCTTCCCTGGGAGTTGGTCCAGGAACACTGGGAACCGGGTTTGTCACATTGAAATCGACCCAGAAGAGTTGATCACATGTTCCATTACTAAGTCCAACAGCATGTGAGATTGTATCGTTGGTGGTGGTTTGGCTGTGTTGGAATCCATTGCCAGCAAAACTAGCTGCACACTTTGCTTGAGTGTTGTTCATATATTCACCATATAGTGTGGGGTGTGTCGACGTGCTGGGAATATGAGAACAGAAATAACAGTCTGTATTTGACGATTCTGCCTTTGTCCTGTCGTGGATATAATGGTACCAGGCATTGTTCATCCACGGGTGGATGTGGTCTTGTGCCATGTCTCTTAGGTGGGAGTTATTGTGTGTCCATCTTTTCTGTCTGCTTCGTGGTTCAACGGTTTCCGGCATCAGCTGGGGTCCTGTAAGGGTGAGCGTCGTAGTCAAGGTAACCAGGAGGGTCCACCTTCCCATGACTGCGAACAGGTCCGTCACACCCTACTACTTGGTTACCCTAGAGTTGGCCAATGGCTGCAGGTTGAAGTGCAAGCAATGCTCAATCAGCACTTCCCAGTTGGAGTGGTCAGAAGCACTTGGTATGGACCATCCTACCGTGGCGAGATCCAATCACCTGGCTTCAACCTGCAAGAAATAGGTGAAAAAGAGTCTTGCGGCAGTTTATTGTTCAAATTAACTTCTCTGTTTATCAACAATCGAGTCATCCATCCGCCAGAGTGGTTTCACGGATTGATTTATCTAGTGACCCGCTAGTAACTGGTAGTGGAAAAGGTTGCCCATGTATAATTTCAAATGGAGACAGTTTGTTAGTTTGTTGCTTCCTTGTGTTATTCTCATCCACATTTTGACCAGGCCTACACATTCTGGCCATGGTCTGTCAGTTTCTTGCATTGTTTTCCTGAGCCTTTGCTTTATAGTGCCATTTGTCCTCTCCACTAATCCTGCACTCTGTGGATGGTAGGCACAATGGTGTTTCAAACTGAAATCTAGTGCTTCAGATACTTTACTGATCACGTCATTTACAAAATGGGTTCCATTATCTGATCTCATCAGAGTAGGAATTCCATATGTTGGAATGAAATGGTTGCATAGACACTTTGCAACTGAGATTGCGTCTGCTTTTTTCGCTGGGTAGATTTCTGGCCATTTTGAGAAAATCTATAATTACTAGAGCGTATTTTGAGCCCTGACACTCATTCAGTTCAATGAAGTCCATGTGAATTAATGAATTGGGTGAGGTGGTGTAGGAAAATGTCCTCTTTTTGGTCTTAAGTTATCTTGGGTATTGTGTTTTTGGCAGGTCATACATGTTCTCATATCCTTTTATAGTATAGAATTGTTGGTTTATTATAAAGATCATCTCTCCTGATGAGACATGGCTTAAACCATGGCTCACTAGAGCGGCTGTTTTGTGTAATGATTTGGGAAGAATGGGTTTTCCTGCTATTTTCATTATGTCATCAGTGTCTAGTACTGCTCCTTGTTTTAGCCATTGCTTTTGTTCTTTTGATGGTGCTGCTTTTTGTTCGTCCTGTGCTGCACATTTGCAAATTGCTAAATGTCGCGGCAGTTGTACTGTTTGTAACAGTTGCTTCAGCAAATCTGCATACTGAACTGGGTTTCCAGAGGAGGTAACCATTCCTGTTATCCCATATTTTTGCAAAGTGGTGAACTGCTGCAAATACATACTGGCTGTCTGTGTGGATATTAATATCCTTTCTTTCATGTATTTCACATGCTCTGATTACTGCAGTCAGTTCTGCACTCTGAGCTGAATGCGTGTGTGCCAAGGCTCTTGCTTCCACTATAGTGTCTGTTGTGGTTACTGCATATTCTACACAGTTACGCCCTAGTGCATTTTTTGATGCTGAACCGTCAACAAAGATGTCAGTGAGACCTTCTTGTGGTGTACTGTAAATGTCAGCACGTGGTTTAGTTTCCTCTTCTAATTTTTCCACGCAGCAATGTGCTTTTCCCTCCGTGGGTGTTGGCAACAATGTGCCAGGATATAAAGGTCCACATCTCACTATGTTGATGTGGGATTGCGAAAGCAGTGTGCCAACATAGGAGAGTTGTCTAGCATGTGTTAAGAAAGGCAAATGTGCTTGTAGCAGTATAGAAGTTACTGCATGTGGTACTCTAACAGTCAGAGTGTGTCCTAAAACTATGGCAGCAGATTTGTTGCACTGCCTCTGAAGCTGCTGCACATGCTTGTACACAGGTGGGCATTCCTGAGGCCAGGAATGAATAGAGTTTGTTTGAATAGAAAGCTAGTGGCCTTTGTTTTTCTCCAAATGATTGTGTCAATACTGCTTTCATGTGTCTCTGTGTTCCGTCTACATTTAAGTAGAATGGTTTGCCATAATCTGGTAATGCAAGCACAACGTTAGTTTGGAGCATGATTTTTAGTTTAGTAAATGCTCCTTCTGCTTCTGGTGTCCACTGTATTTTATCTTTTAAAGCAAGATCTTTTCCATAGATTAGGTTTTGCAGTGGTTGTACCTGTGCTGCATATTCTGGAATCCACGCCCTGCAGAAGTTACATAGCCCGAGAAAACTCATCATCTGTTGCTTAGTTTGTGGCTGTGGTGCATTTTGTATGGCCACTTTTCTTTTGTCTAGTAGTTTTCTTCCTTCACCTGAGAGGGTGTGGCCTAAGTATGTTGCTTCAGGTCTCCATAATTGGAGTTTATTCAGAAACACTTTGTGGCCTTGCTCAGCCAGGTGACGTAGCACAGCCATAGTATTCTGTTTACACCCTTCCTCTGTGTGGCCAGTCACTAAAATATCATCTACGTAAAGTAGAAACTGTCCTTCTGCTGGCAGGAGGCAGGACATCATTGATTTCTTTAAAGCTTCAGCATAGAGAGTGGGGCTGTTTTGAAATCCCTGAGGTAACCTAGTATAGGTGTATCTCTGTCCCTCAAATGTGAAGCCGAACAGATATTGTGAGTTAGGATGTAAAGGCACTGAGAAAAAGGCATTTGATAAATCTATCACTGAGAACCATTGTTCTTTTGGAGTGACTTGATTCAGTATAGTGTGAGGATTTGCTACTACTGGTGGTGTCATTTCAGTAATTTTATTTATTGCTCGCAGATCATGTACCAAACGATACTTTCCAGTATTAGCTTTCTTGACTGGGAAGATTGGAGTATTGCAGGTAGCAGAATTAGTTTTTATTAGAATTCCTGCTTTTTCCATATCTTTTCATATCACTGGTTTAATCCCTTCTGTTGCTTCCTTAGATAAGGGGTATTGTGGTTTAATGGGCCTGCGGGATGAAACAGTCTGTACTGTTACTGAGTCTGCGTTTTTTATTAATCCCACATCAGTTGGTCCATTCGACCACAGTGTAGAAGGTAAACTTTTAAGTGCTGGCTCTTCTTCCAGCGAGAGAATTTGTCATTCTTGTGTGCTGTCGTGCAGATGAGCGTTGGGTGTAGTTCTTATCACCCAGCCCAGTGTATATCTCATGCACCCTGTTCTTTTACCCTGTGCCCAACCCTTTTCCTCTGTAGGTGTATATTTATCATTTTCTACCTTTTGCAGGACATAAGTGTTGCAGAGTCAGATATGGGCTTTTTAGGCTGTGCACCTGTTTATCATTGTTAAGGTTCACATAATTGAGGAAGGAGAGTACAAACAACCAGGTCCAGAAGATCCTGGTCAAACAATTGATTTTAATGAATACACGCTTGGGAAGACCACTGTACGCAGACAGGAATTAATCTTCGACTTACCGTATTTTCACGACCATAAGGCGCACTTAAAAGTCTTAGATTTTCTTCAAAAAGTGCGGCGCGCCCTATAGCGCAGTGCGCCCTGTGTGTTGTAAGGAGGACGTAGTAGAGAACACCATGAGAACGCTAAAGGGTGAAGTGCAGGACATCGTTGTTTTAACAACCCTGAAAATGGCAAAGAGACACGCTTACGAAGCACAGTTTAAACTGAAGGCCATCAGCTACGCGGAGGAACATGGAAATCGAGCAGCGGCGAGAGAATTTAAGATTAACGAATCGATGGTTCGCAAATGGAGGAAGCTGGAAAACAAGCTCCGGCAGGTCAAGAAAACGCAGCTGAGTTTCCGCGGACATAAGGCGAGGTGGCCCGAGTTGGAGGAAAGACTCGAGCGGTGGATCATCGAGCAAAGAGCGAGCGGGAGAAGCGTTTCGACGGTCACTATTCGGCTAAAAGCAGTTTCACTAGCTGAAGAGATGAACATTGAACATTTCCAAGGAGGTCCGTCTTGGTGCTTTCGTTTTATGAAACGGTGCCATTTTTCCATCCGGACCAGGACTACGGTAGCGCAGCAACTTCCAGCGGATTATAAGGAAAAGCTGGCCATCTTCCGCTCCTACTGCAGCAAACACATCGGCCGAACACAGGTACCGAATTCAGGTCTGCGTGCCGCGCTGAAATGGTAGCGCTGTGTAGGACGACTGCTGTGTTCCTTCGGATTACCCCCCACCCCCCTATCCACCCCTGTGGCTAGTCACGTGCTCTAATGTTGTGATGTGGACATTAATGTGCTCTCTGTGCAGAGGAGTTTTTTTTTTGTTTCCTGTTCTCATGCTGTCCTCCCATAGGTGCCCAGCGTGAGAAGAGGTCTCTTTTTTTCCTCTTGTACTTTTCCCCCATTGTTGTGTAATTTTTCAGTGTTTTCTCTGCAACGCTGCCGATCTCCGACTGTATTCCCATGTGAGGTCTTTGTTGTGTGTGTAAGTCGGGGGGGTCCTATTCCTCTGCGGGGCAACCTGCATATGGCCAATAAAGCATTCATTCAATTCAATTCAATTCAATTTATTACTGTTAAAACAAAGTATAATGTGAATCTATAATATATTTGAAAATTGATAATAAATACCATTGACTCGATTAAATCATGCTCTCATGTTGTTGTTATTGTTCTCACTAGTACATATCTGTCACAATCCTGGGTCTTTTGACCCAGTGTTTTGAGTTTTAGTTTATGTTTAAGCCCTTCAGGTTTTCTAAGTTCATTTTTTATCATGCCTAGGCTGTTCTAGTTCTTTATTAGATTCCACTTGTATCTTCCACCCATGTCAAGTCTCCCTTCCCCTTCATGTGTTTCATGTCTGTGTCTTACATTGTCAAGTTCTGGTTGTCTTTTTTTTTTTTTTTTTTTTTTTTTTTTTTTTTTCCTGTCTGAAATGTAAAGCATATTTATTTTCCCAACAAAAACAACACAAAACCGCATTTCTGGCTAACAACAACACAAACAGCAGAAGTTTTGGCAGTTTGCTGGTCTGCAGCAAGTGTTTGTAAATACAAACACTATGTTTGTATAGTGTTTGGGGGTTTTAAAAGGGACCACAGGTTTTAAAAAAATCCATTCAGTATTCAATCTTCAAGACAAATGCTGCACGCTGCATTCATACTGTTTAATTTAAAAGATAAACATACATAAGATATAAAATGTTAAATGGAATAAAAACAACACGATGCCTTCATCGAGCGTAATCGGGCTCTTTTTGGGGTCTGCAAGTTTGCAACTATCGACCTCGTCTTGGCCAGACGTTTTCGCCCCCCGTGTACGTGGTCTCCTTGTGCCACTTCTCTTGCCCTACAGTCTCTGGTAAATGGCTTGGTTTATTAGTAGTTTCTCCTTTCCCCTCTCCCATAATATCGCTTTCCATGCTCCGCTTTGTGTCCGTACTTGGAATTTCTTTGACATGAACGTTTACGCTAAGATCCGTTGGCTGCTCGGGGGCCGGGCTGGGTGTGTCGTCAAACGTAGCCTCCAGCAGGTCAGAGTCTGAGAGGGATGAAGGACTGATGACGCTGGTCTCTGCTGAATCTAGTGAAAAGCCATTTGTGGGGAGGCATGGTTGGTGGTCCCCTTTAACCTGAGACTGAGCTTGAGTCACATCTATGGGTGATGCTGCATCTTTCTCTGGCTGCAGAGATGTAAGTCTTCCCAGGAGTGCCGCTGGAGCTGTCTTTCCTGGGAGTGTGCTTGGAGGTGCGGCTGTGCCGTCGTGCACTGCATTCAGCTGAGGAGCCGGCAGAGTCTCTTCTGACGGGCTTATAAAGCCGTTCACCTCGCCCGTGCTGTTGTGGCGACCCTCTGTCCGAGACGTGGTAGGAGCGGAAATGGTGGCCATGTCGACGGCTTCTTCGCCTACAGACTTCGCACTTGATCCATGTGGGCAGGTATCCCTACGCATTTCACTAGAAGGGAGGCTTTCCGAATCGCACCTTGGCCGGGTCTTTCTGAGGCTGAAACCTTTTCTGATGTCCGCCAGGAGGTTTTCTATGATGCAGCCGTCGTTCTGCGGCACAAAACCTTTGATTATTTTCCCATTCTCTCCTTTCTGTCTCTTGGACTCTTCCTCTGCCAGCTGCTTCTTTCTCTTCTTAGCCTTGGCCGCCTGTTCTGTCCGAGTTTTGTTTTCCTTCAGCGCCTTGATGAAGAGTCCTCGGAAAGTCCTGATGGTACCGAAGAGTTCCTCCAGTGACAGCTGATTGGCATCTTCACATAAATAGACAGCCAGTTCACCCTTTTTCGTCTCAATCGTGGCGAATCTCTCGTTTAATTCTCCGAACAACTCCAGATTTGCCTCGAGAACTTTTGCATACTGCTCCTTCACCTCCGCAGCAGAGTTGGAGACTTTCTTGGCTGTCTCATTCAGCCGTTTGAGTAACGCACTGGCTTCTGACTGAACAGAGTCCAGGTTAATTCTGAGGAGCAAGGGTGACAAGCGCCAAGTGTTAGAAATCTTTTTTTTTTTTTTTTTTTTTTGCCTGTCCCGTTTGGCTCTTTTGCCATCAGAATTTCAGAATTGTTGTCTAAAGGCAAAGAAAGATGCCCAACGGATTTACTTTACCAAATTGACCATCCCAGCCTTGCCATAATGGTCGATTTGATTCACCTTTTATTGTTTATTTTATTTTCACTTACTGAATACGGGACAGACTTGACTGGGGGAAAGAAGGGGAGAAAGAAAGAAGGAAAAGAGAAACAGCTGAGAAGAGGGACGGGGGAGAAGGGCAAAAAACAAAAACCAACAGAATGAGCAGAAAAAAAAAGAAATAAAAAATGCATATATCGATCACCTGGATCACCTGCTGAGAAAGAAAAAAGAAAACAAGCAGAAGAGAACAAGAGTAATAGAATAAACAGCATCACAATGATATATGGGAATATGACAGTAAATACTAAATATTAAACATTATTGTGCAGCACGTAAGATCGACAGAACAGTGTGCTTTGAGGTAGGAGCCAAAAAGGGTGTAGTTTGTGGGTGTGATCACCCGTGTGTACACCTGTGAGCATGGACGCGCTTGTTTTTTTGTTTTTTTTAAAGGTTCCTTCATGTAATGATCTGCTAGAGGGTGTGGGGGGGCCACAGCCCCGTCCTCCAGGGCATGAAGCAGGTATGGAGGAGATCAAAACTCCAGACATCCAAGTTCTGGTTGTCATGTCTGCGTCTCATTATGTTTCCTATTTTATTTTGAAGAGATCTTGTGTTTTTATATTATGGATTATGTTTTGAGTCCTTTGAAATCTAGGGAAACAAGAAACAGTACAACAGTAATGGTTATCATAGGTTTAGTTCTTTGGCTTTGTAATATGGCTTCCCTGTGTTCAATGTTGTCTACTGGGACCTTTTTGTACCATGTTTCTGGTCCCTATGTTCTGTCTTCTCAGTTGCTGTTAAGTTTGCATGTCTAGAGTTCAGTCAGTGTGTTTCCTGTTTTACTTTGAAGGTCCATGTCTCATGTGAGTGTTTTTAGTTTTGCTTCCCTTGTCTCGTCCAGCCTAATTACTCCCAGCTGTGCTCTCCTTCTGTTTCTCATTCCCTCGTTGTCCCTCTGTGTATTTAAGCCCTGTGTTTCTCTTTGTCAGTGTCGTAGTCTCCCTCATGGCTGTGTGTCAGTTTATCCATGCCCCAGTTTAGTTTTGTTATATTTTTGTGCCATTCTGCAATAAAGCAGCTTTTTGAGTTTTATTCCTGCGTGGTGAGTTTTGCGTTTGGGTCCTTCTCTTGCCTGCACACAGCCGAAACATGACAATATCAGTATCCACGTCGCACGCATGCATAATCGCTGCATACAGCAACTGTATGTTGTTGACAAAACGACACACCATAGCATCATTACAAATTAAATCAGTACCATACATGTTAAGAAAATGCACGTTGACCGCATGTGATGGAGAAGTCGTTCTGCACTTGTTTTCCTGAATATAAAATAGTGGAACAGTTTTTTAGAAGAAACATCTTTATCGCTGGTGGAAAACTGTCTAGCGAGTTTCGAAAACTGTCAGGGCCCTGAGCCGTTATGAATTATATTATTATTGTATGTATATTTGGTGTTGCTGTCCCTCTTCTCCCTGTTTGTGTGTATATGTGTTTCTGCAAGCACCGGTGTTGTGCCAGAAAGTGATTGCCGTCCGCGGGAGCGCGTGCAGCTGCTTAAAGCTGCAGCGCCCGGATTTCTTGCGTTGCCAGCTACTTCCGTGCAACTGATATAACGTGGGGGGGAAAAAATCCCCAAACACATTTATGCCTTTGTTATTAGGCAAAGGTATGCATTTATGGAATTTGAACGTTTGTAACTGAATTATGACGTTTATCAGAAGTTTGCTTTCATTGTGTAGCGCTGTCACGAATGACTACACGCATCATGATGGAATAATTAATGCCTACAGGTTTAGTATGTCTACTCTCGTTGTTCATATTTGTTATAAGTAGGGATGGGTACCGGTATCCGGTTCTGACATAAACGGTAGTAACCAGACCGAAAAGCAGCGCACATTTTGGTGCTTTATTTCGGTGCTTTTTTTTTCCTGAGCTGTGATACACGTTAGATTCTAGCCAATCATTTCACGTTTCTGAGGATAGTAGGCGGGCCCAGGTACGTACGTACTTTTAGAGCAGAGCTACAGATTAAAAATGCCCAAGGCGAAGCAGTCAAAAGTCTGGCTGTACTTCACAGCAAAAGATGCAAACTCAGCAGCCTGCAACAAGTGTTTTAAGGTGATACTGTGCAAAGGAGGTAACACCTCAAATCTGATGAAACACCTGGCGACGCATAGTTTCTTTTAAAAGCCAAGAAATGCACCGTATTTGATAGCTTGCTGTGAGACCTCACACCGGGCACATCTACTGCGGGTGTGGTGCCTGTTATGCAACATCCCCCAAAAACACGAAGAGGAGAGTCCTGGCCCGTAGCCCTGTGATACCATATATGCCCATAGCTGCAGAAAAGGCTAACATTGTTATCTTTTTACCAAAAAACAGATGAATATGAGGGGGTTTTGGACCAATTTTTGTGTTTTCCATTCTTTAAGCACCGGTTTGAGCACCGTTTAAGCACCGGCACGTTTCAAAAGTACCGGTTTGGTATCGGATAAAACCTAAACGATACCCATCTCTAGTTATAAGACTGTCAAATTGTAGTTAAAACAATAAAGACCTATTGTGCCAGTATCACCATGACTCTTTCTTGTTTGTTCAGAATAACGACGGAGAACATGGCATTTTAGCGCTACCAAAAAGTGATTGTGGCCTATAACTTGTCACTGAAACTGTCACGGTCCTGGGTCAGTGACCCAGTGTTTTGAGTTTCTTGTGCCTCTGAGTTTTCTGTATTATGTTCTTAGTTCTCTTTGTTGTCCCTGCTTATTCTTTAGTGTAGTGTCTTAGTTTGGTTTTCTTGTATTCTGTTTAGTTCTGAGTATTTAGTAGCTGCCCTCTGTGTTTCTTAGTTGCTCTGTCTCCCCTAGTCTAGTTTGCATCTGTGCTAATTCCTGTTTTACTTTGAAGGTCTGTCTCTCATGTGAGTGTATCCTACTTTGCTCCCTTGTCTCGTCAGTTCTGATTTCTCCCAGCTGTGCTCTCCTTCTGTGTCTCATTCCCCTCGTTACTTCCCATTGTATTTAAACCCTGTGTTTCTTTGAGTCAGTGTCGCGTCGTCCCTCATGCTGTGTGGATCTCCCTGTGTGTGTTAGTTCATTGTTTCCCAGTTTAGCTTAGTTTACTTTGTATGCTCGTTTTTCTGTGACAAGCAAATAAAGCTGTGGTTTTGAGTTCATCCCCTGAGTCTGAGTCCTGCACTTTGAGTCCTCATCTCCTGCCTGCCACACAGCGTTTCATGACAGAACGACGCAACCAGACATGGACTCAGCAGGCTCCGCCCGGGAAATTGATTTGGCCCGCATCCAAGGTCTGGTAGAGTGGATTTCCCACACTGATGATGTTCGGGCCGTAACCGTGGGAATCAAAGCCATTGAAGCCATCCTCAAGAGGAACCCCCACTTTGGTCAACTCAGAGGATTTATGGACTCGATACATATGATACGCGAGGCCCGGGAGGTACCGCAAGCCCGAGAGTTAGCCATTCTCGCCCGCTCCCGGTATTCAGTGCCGAAACCACCACCACTGCAGCATCAGGTGGAGCTCTCTGCAACGCAGCAGTGGCCATTAAAGCGGAAGGGGGTTTCCACGCCACTGCCGCGGAATTCTTCACCCTCCACATCTAGCTCTGACCACCGCTCACCTGCCTCTTTCCTCGCAGCGATGTGGTCAGAGGAGGAGGAGTCAGATTCACCCTCTCTGCCATTACCGGCAACCACCACTACCTCCGCTCCCATTTCCAGGGGGAAGCGGCGGTGTTCCAGATCAACTGGCGTTTAGATCAACTGGCGTTGGTCGAACAGATGTGTGGCAGTCTTGCGTTTCAGTAGCTCCTACCGACAAACCAGCAAAAAAACGCCAAATGTGTCATCTGTGACACTTGTGAGGTTATCTCAAACACACTCCGTCAGTCTTGATGCTGTTGAACAACAAAATGTTTAAAAATGTGGCGAGTTTACCTGGTGATATCCTCATGCGCGACCCGATCGCGAAAACAGCAAACAAGTAACACCACGCCGTTGTTGTTCACAGGACAGCAAGAGTAAACGATCGGGAGACCCTTGTCGTCGTTATCGTTCCACTCGCACGGTTTATTTCACCGAATTCAGCGTTTTTGCTCCACAACTAAAGCGAGCAGTTTGCTCTGTGCACTAACATGGAGTCGAGTCAACCAGCGCCACCTCTGGCCAAGTGCCACAGCCTACAGCCAGATCAACTGGTGACACACATCTGCAGCACGTTTGAATTCGTGTCATGCACATTTGTACCTTTCAATTGTGTGTTTGTGCGTCATGCAAATAAACCATTGAAATGAATGAAATGATATCATGTATTTATTATCAGCCTACATTTGTACAAAATGCCAAATGACATACACATAGTCATAAGAATCACCATCCTGATATCAACACTTTTGCCCATAAGAAAAATGTCGTGAACAAATATATGACACACCAATATTTCACCAGTGTTGTAACTCACATGTCGCCAGCATAGTCTGCCTGTGTCTCCCCTCTGCAAACGAACATTTCAGAGTTGGATGTGATATACAGTCTGCATAAGTGTGGTCAATCTCATAACGATCCGTAAGGGGATGGCAGCTACGCTGAATGTACAGCAGTCACACAGTGATCAGCAATAAACAGTCCCCAAAACTTGCATATAATCCCCAATGTGGAGCCCATCTACTGACTACCACATAGCAGCTGGACCAGTCCCCAATGCAGGTCAGTCCACTGCTGCCACCTGTGGCCAAGTACCATAGCCTACCACTAGATTAACTTGTGACACACATCTGCACCTGCTGCTATGATCACATTGAGTAAAGGCTGAGTGGCTGCACTCACACGTGGTGCATCTAAATCTACCACACAAATATGTTGAAACATGCAATGCCAGCAATGTGGATTGTCAACACTACAAACAATCAGTAAGCAAAGACTACACGGGTCAATTCCTTCTGTGTTCATTCAACACCCGCTACATTTGTAGTCGCCTACTGCAGAGGGGAAGTCGACACACACTGTGTGGTACCACTTCCCACAGAAGGTGCATTCAATCTGCAAGGAAAAGTAGATTGTCAGTGTCATTCAGCTGGAGTCAGGCTCTTGAGTAAAGCAACTAAACATGTTACAGTGTACAGATACTGCATATTTCTGTGCAACAGTCTCATCTGTGCATCACTTGCTGTTTCCATGCGTCCTGTAGGTGCTCTAGTGTCTTTGAAGTGCAGAGGCATGCAGGTCACCTGAACTAGAATTCCACTGTTGGTACATCAAAGTGACATGTCACCCAGTGATGTTGAAGTAACCCAGTCAAGGTGCGTCCATCTTAGGTATTGATTCTGTCATCTTACCCAGTCATCGGTTTCTGCACCTGAGCTTGCCTCACCACAGGCACGACATAGCTGGGAAATGTCATCTATAAATACATATGTCACAATGTGGATACACACATAACTGTCACAAATGGAGGTCCAAATGCCGTTTCCCGGGTATACCTGAGTTTTGGAGCAGAGAGAGCGCTAGCTCCAGTCTGAGCCTGGCAACCCCCTCCTCGTCAACAGGGAAAGATATATTGGTCCCCGACAGTATTTGTTCTGCAAGCTGAACATTGTCTACTCATCAGAATCTGTCCATTTAGGTACAATACACAATGAGCATTGTACTAACCTTGCATACAAAGACGCCACAGGATGTTAGGTCCTGCTGTTTTGGATGGGCAACAGTTGAGCATGTCCATTTGCCGATGGCTGGACATTTCCGTCTAACCAGAGCTCTTTCAAATGTTAAAAAAAAGAAAAAACAGATGGGTACAAAAAACAAGAAAAGGAACAGGTACTGAATGTCATCCAGTGCAGCAGCCTTATGTGATCCACATGTACAAGTTAGAAATATGACTGCTGTGGTTAACATTAGCCTGTTGTGCGTACCTTGTCACATCCCTGCACCTATCGAGTTGTGCTTGTGTTGCCCCAAATGGGTCAACAAAGACAGCCCGCATTTCTTTCAGATACATTATCTTGAAAAACAAATGGAGATCATGTTAAACCTAGTAGGTTCACGTCAAATTCTGATGGTTGTGTGGCGTCTTACAATGAGTGTCCAGTGTCTGTTGTCACAGACTGCCCCAGCTGCCACGTCATAATTCAGCAGATCCAGCTACAAAGTGAAGATCGTGGCATTACATCATGAATAGTCGTAAATGAGGATGGTTACATGTCAAAGCCAACTCACCTTCCTGAAACCTTTCATGGACCCCTGCCAAACTGATGTCATGAAATAGGAGTCCATAATCAATACAGCGTGTTGGCGCCCCACCAGTGTCAAATATGCATTTATGATCTAGGGGCACACACGGTACATTGTCATTCCCGTCCAATGAGGTGACCACTCATGTGGAAAACATCTACATACCTCACTTTCCAACTCTTTCCCAGGGGCCAAATCTGCAATGTTCTCCGCAAATAGCTTGTAAGGCCCAATTCTGGACCACAGCACCTTTCCCCTTTCACCAGCCCAGATTCTGGTTATTACTGTGAAGACAACATTGTCAGGAACTTGTCAGACATATCATTTGTACATTGTCTGCTTACTCACCATTTTCGGGGTCACAGCGAGACTGCACCAGTGCTGGCCCCTGGCAGGGTGGCGGTGACAGTGGGGGTGCTGATGGCCCCTGGCAGGGTGGCGGTGACAGTGGGGGTGCTGATGGCCCCTGGCAGGGTGGCGGTGACAGGTTCTTCAGCTTTGCTGGGACCCTCTCCTCAGGCTGGAAGTAGTGCGTCAGTTGGTCAACGTTGACCTTCACAGTCCGCTTGCCCTTCCCTGACACCAAGTCAGCACTTTTGCCTTCCAGCTTCACAATCCTCAAGGGTCCCAGCATATCAGCATCCAGTTTGCCACCTTTTCTCTGTTCCTGCCTCACATTTTTGCGCAAAACCATGTCTCCCACCTGGAAGCCATCCTCCTCTCCCCTTTCTGCCTTCCCCCTGCGGATCTTGTCTTGGGTGGTTTTGACATTTTTGGTTACGTCAGCGTAAACCACCTCCTGGGATTTTAGGCCCTCACACACGTCTTCATTCGAAATGAGTTTAGTGACCATGCCTTCTGTAACCTGCCAAAATACAATGACTGAGTAACTGGATTAGGATTGAGACATCTTCTCTCTTGTACATTACACCATTTTACCTTGTATGCCTTTGGGATCTCCGATGGATACCTTGCCTCTCTGCCGAACATGAGGTAATATGGGCTGTATTTTGTTGTCAGCTGCTTTTATGTCCTCAGTCCAAACATGGTTGACTGCAGGAATTTGTCCCAGTTCTTGGGCTCGTCACTCACCAGTTTATTGAGGGATCTGAAATGTCAATGCATGAATACAATATACTAAATAGCCATCGTTGTGACATAGTTACAGCACAATATATAAATGACAGTATTGTACCTCTGGATTGTGCCATTTAATCTCTCCACCAAGCCATTGGTTTGGGGATGGTATGGTGAGTAGAGGCTTCTTCGGATGCCCAGGGTTTTACACAGGCCATAGTTGACCTTGAAAAGGTGATCACATTGGTCATCCAAGCTGACATTACATATGTGCTTGAGCTACTAATACCCCACCTTGTTGCAGAACTCTGAGCCCTGGTCTGTTAGCAGTCTTTTAGGTGCACTAAATTTGTAGAAAAAATCCAGAATACAACTGGTGACCTCATCTGCAGTTTTGTTTTTCAGTGGGTAGGCCTCTGCCCATTTGGTGAAATAGTCAACCATCACACAAATGTACTGATTACCACCATCCGTTAAGGTCAGTTTACCCACAAGATCCATTCCAACGAGCTCAAAGGGCTCTGTGACCTGTGAGGGGGGTAAAGAAGAACATGTCACATTTGATGTATTTGGACAGTAACAAATATGCTGTCTGTGTTACTGTACCTCGATTGGAATGTATCCTTTCTTTTCCTTAATATTGGCCCGCTTACACTGGCATTGTGGGCACTGAGCAACCTATTGCCAAATTAAGTAACATTGCATGTTAATGATCAGCAAAGTGCCTTGGAGCTGTAGGTTATATGGGTTAGTTAGGAGCAACAGGGTACGAACACAAGACATACGAACAACAGAGAAACAAACAAATGTAAAAAAAAACAAAGGGGGGGGGGGTTCTTGGGTTTCCACAATGCGTTTGAGGCTCATTCATACAGAATGTGCTCACCCATTTTTTAATGTCACCCTCCATGCCAGGCCAGTAATAGCGTGCCATGATGGCGCAGTGGGTCTTCTCCCATCCACAGTGTCCACCAAAGTGGCTGGAATGAAATTCCTCAAAAATGTCATTTGCCTCTTTGGCAGTGCAGACCACTTTTGCCAGGTTCTCCGTTCTGTTCTTCTTCTGCCTGCATACATAGTACAGGTCTCCATCTCCATTGGGCATGTGGGGCGAGACAAGAACAAACAGACAAGAGGGAATGTTCACATTAACGCACAATACTACACTCTGATGGTTTACATGACATTATCCATTGTACTCACCATTTATCCTGAAGGTCTCAGCTCTTCTTTTGATTGTATATCTTTCCCTGCTGGTTGATCCTTCAGGATAGCGATCGTGGAGCTTGAACTCCAGAAGCTCCCTCACAATTCTGGGATCCATTTCCCTCACCTACACCTGTCCACCTATCTACCTACTCCACTGTACCACAAACACACAGACTAACAGACACACCACACAAACCAACTAGCACACCTCAGTCACTCACTTTCAGGAGTCCACTCTCTCACAAGCTCTTCCCAACCACACTGGCTATAGTTGCCTTCTAATCACTATCTAACTGCTGTCTAACACTATCTAACACTATCTAACTGCACATCCACACATGTGCAATAACACTAAGTGCAATAATCTTTTCTGGCATCGTTGTATTTTTACTCAGTTGTATATAGCATTCGTATTCTATTTTTATCTTATTGTATATTTTTATTCTATTTTATTCTACTGTATATAGTATATTATTTTATTATATTCTGTACAGTTGTGTACTGTATTTATTCTTATTGTATTCTAATTTTTGCGTCATAACTTTTGCACTGTCCACTTCCTGCTGTGACAAAACAAATTTCCCACGTGTGGGACTAATAAAGGTTATCTTATCTTAAATTCACTGACTGCTACCACCTCACGAAACCCACAGATGTTGGTTGTACTCACTGGGCTTATATAGACTGCATATGACTACCAATTCTTTCCAGCTGTGCTGCTTAATCACCTATATTGGCTACCAGTGTTCCTGGCAAACACCACACGATTGCCTCATGTGACTCCAGTTGCACAATTGAAATATACAGAATCACAGTAGAGACATAGGCAGCCTATTCTGACAAGGTGTGTTGTGAGCACACTGATGACATATTTCTATGTGATCTATGTGTGGAGTGCATATTGTTGTTGGGTAATAACATAAACAGAAGGAGTTGTGATGTCTACAACTTCATGTATATGATGGGATTTAAATGGATACACAATTGTGTTTCATGTGGTTGCATGGTTTATGGGACAGCAAAGACAACATTGACAATTACAAATGTGTTGTGCAGGTAACATATTCAAACGTGGTGATGGGACCAGCTGCAGATGTGTGTCATACGTATATCTGGCTGGATGATGGACAGAAGGAATTGACCCGTGTAGTCTTTGCTTACTGATTGTTTGTAGTGTTGACAATCCACATTGCTGGCATTGCATGTTTCAACATATTTGTGGGTAGATTTAGATGCACCACGTGTGAGTGCAGCCACTCAGCCTTTACTCAATGTGATCATAGCAGCAGGTGCAGATGTGTGTCACAAGTTAATCTAGTGGTAGGCTATGGTACTTGGCCACAGGTGGCAGCAGTGGACTGACCTGCATTGGGGACTGGTCCAGCTGCTATGTGGTAGTCAGTAGATGGGCTCCACATTGGGGATTATATGCAAGTGTGGGGACTGTTTATTGCTGATCACTGTGTGACTGCTGTACATTCAGCGTAGCTGCCATCCCCTTACGGATCGTTATGAGATTGACCACACTTATGCAGACTGTATATCACATCCAACTCTGAAATGTTCGTTTGCAGAGGGGAGACACAGGCAGACTATGCTGGCGACATGTGAGTTACAACACTGGTGAAATATTGGTGTGTCATATATTTGTTCACGACATTTTTCTTATGGGCAAAAGTGTTGATATCAGGATGGTGATTCTTATGACTATGTGTATGTCATTTGGCATTTTGTACAAATGTAGGCTGATAATAAATACATGATATCATTTCATTCATTTCAATGGTTTATTTGCATGACGCACAAACACACAATTGAAAGGTACAAATGTGCATGACACGAATTCAAACGTGCTGCAGATGTGTCACCAGTTGATCTGGCTGTAGGCTGTGGCACTTGGCCAGAGGTGGCGCTGGTTGACTCGACTCCATGTTAGTGCACAGAGCAAACTGCTCGCTTTAGTTGTGGAGCAAAAACGCTGAATTCGGTGAAATAAACCGTGCGAGTGGAACGATAACGACGACAAGGGTCTCCCGATCGTTTACTCTTGCTGTCCTGTGAACAACAACGGCGTGGTGTTACTTGTTTGCTGTTTTCGCGATCGCGTCGCGCATGAGGATATCACCAGGTAAACTCGCCACATTTTTAAACATTTTGTTGTTCAACAGCATCAAGACTGACGGAGTGTGTTTGAGATAACCTCACAAGTGTCACAGATGACACATTTGGCGTTTTTTTTGCTGGTTTGTCGGTAGGAGCTACTGAAACGCAAGACTGCCACACATCTGTTCGACCAACGCCAGTTGATCTAAACGCCAGTTGATCTGGAACACCGGCAGCACAGGCAACGAAAAGTGCCACCGCCGGAACCCAGGACTTCACCAGTGCAAACGCCTGGGCGTGTGTAAGTGGAACTGTACAGTTTACTGGGTCTGAAGGCCCAAGGTCTGCTTATGTTGTGGCTGAGAAGAAAAACACTGTTTCCTCTGAGACCAATATTTTCCATTTAGGCAACCTAAAAGACTGTTCTTCTCATGCTCCTCCTAGCCATAACAACGCAAAGAACTGTGGTAATTCTGTTCTGTTTGAGCCTGGACTAATTAACTCTGTGTCTGCTAGCTCAGAGGGTGTTCAATCAGAGACTATTAATTCAGAGACTGTTTTTCCAAAAACTGTCCAGCCTGAAGCTCACTTAGCTGCCCAGCCTCCTGAAGCTTCATCTCCTGTGTCCCTGCTAGCTCCATTCTCACCTCAGCTATCACTCCAGCCTCCTACGTTGCCTTTAGCCCAGTCTGCTGCTATCGGCCACTTGTGCAATCCATAGCTCAATTACCCGTTCAGTCCTTTGCTCATGTGCCTATTAAGTTTCGAGCTCAGTCTCCTGCATTGCCACCAGTTCAGTTCCCCGTAGCACTTCAGTCTCCCTCAGTTTGGTCTGCCACTCAGTTGCCCTTAGCTCCATCATCCATACTTCCACCACAACCATCACTACACTCCCCGTGTTTCCGGTAGCTCAGCTCGCACCTGAACCATTGGCCCAGTCCCCGGTAGCAGTACAGTCTTCTGGTCAGCTTAATATTCAGCCAGGGGTCCCAATACCTTCTAGCTCTACATCAGCCCCTGCTGGAAGCTCGGATGAGTCCATCCAGCACTCCGCGGCTCCCGCGCCGCCACCCGCCTCGTCCACTGGGGGTTCTGGTCAGCCCGGCCAGCACCACCTCGTCTCCGCTGGCGGCTCTGGTCAGGCCGGCCAGCACCTCCTCGTCTCCGCTGGAGGGTCCGAGGGGCCCGTTCAGCCTCCTCGTCTCTGCTGGAGGGTCCGAGGGGCCCGTTCAGCCTCCTGTCTCCACAATATTTCGGCTTCAGACTTGTTGGATATATTCCAGAAGGGTTACATGTGATATATTTTATCCCAATAACTCTCCAAGAACTGCTGAATAACTTGTACAGGAACAATAAAACTGATAATATGCAATTTCCAACCTGCCAAAAAGTGATTGTAGTCTATAACTTGTCACTGAAATACTATCTCCACTTCAAACTGGGCGGCTGTCATTCAGAAGGGTCATATGTCAAATATTACATCTCAAACAGTCCCTTAGAACTGCTGGATAACCTTTAAAGGAACATTAACATTGATAAAATGCTATTTTCAGCCTGCCAAAAAGTGATTGTGGACTATATCTTGTGACTGAAAGAATATTTCTTCTTCAAACTTGTTGAGTATCATCAAGAAGGGTTGAATGTGACACACAGGAGCCCAAACAGTCCCTTAGAACTGCTGAAAAACTTTTAAAATAACATTAATACCAATAATATGCCATTTTGAGCCTGCCAAAAAGCGATTGCCGCCTATATCTTGTCACTGAAACAATTTTTCTGCTCCAAACTTGCTGCATGTCATTCTGAAGGGTCATATGTGACATATTATATCTCAAACAGTCCCTTAGAACCAGTGTTGGGTAAGTAACTTTAACTTAGTAACTTAGTTACATTACTAGCCAGACCCGCCCCTGCACAGTTACCAGCTGTCAGCTGTTTCTCTCAGAAACAGTTCATAACTTCTCTTCAACTCATTAATGTCACCTAAAAGGCAAACCTGTTTCTCCATCACCTGTCCAGCTCTGATGATTCAGTAAGGACATCTCCTGGTTTCATCTTCATGTTTCCCTCTCACCAGATAACCAAACCATATCATGACCAGCAGCTTTTACAGCTGTGGCTCCAGCAAACATCAGCTGATACTAGAAAGTAATATTAAATAAATTCTAACAACAGCTGATAAAACGTGCTGCTGTTGTTTAACGCGACACCACTTGCTAATGTTACTGAATCTGTGGAAGCTTCGTGATAGCCACCACACGAAGTAATGAATAACGGGCCTATCTAAATCCCTGTAACGAGTAACGCGTTCCTGATTTTGGCATAATAACTAGTTACCGTGCTCGTTACCACAATAATAACATAGTTATTGTAACGCGTTACTTAATAACGTGTTAGTCCCAACACTGCTTAGAACTGCTGAATAACCTTTAGGGGAACATTAATACCCATAATATGCCATTTTTGACCTGCCAAAAAGTGATTGTGGACTATAACTTGTTACTGAAACAATATTTCTACTTCAAACTTGACTGATATCATTCAGAAGGATCATATGTGACCCATTCTTATGGGCATAAATCTGTGCCATCAGAAACTGAAATTGAATAAGTTAAATTTGAATTTGAATTGCATAGATTGAATCTGAATTGTAACTTGAATAAATGCTTTTGAAAACTGAATTTGAATTAGTCTAATTTGAAATTGAATTTATGGTTTGAAAATGATCATCACTAAATTGAAATTGAATTTTATATTTTGAAATTGAATTCATTTGCTTTGAAACGGCATTTTATCCTTTAAAAATTCAGCTCTCGAATAATTTCAGTTTCACTTCTCACCATTCAGTTTCAGTTCTACAATTCAGTTTTTTGGAACTTGCATCCGGTTCCGGTTCTTGCGTAATCGTGCGCAGAGTAATCGAACTTCGTTTTACTAGCGGACCGCAAGTGGCAATCTACGACATCTTGAGCTGGAGTAATTCTTCTGAAGACATTCGTGATGTCAAATGACCAGTTGAGAAACTCTCAGGTTGGTAATAAATATATTACATGTATAAGAACAAGCGTCATGTTAACAAATAATACCCGTACAGTAACGTTTATGCGTGTTGTAGCTGTTAGCTAAAAACGCTAATTTAGCGTAGATTGCCCTGGGTTCAGCGTTGACAAACAAATATGAAAGACTCCTTTCAATAGAATCCCAAAGTTGTCATCTTGTAGCCCTCCAGAGTCCTCCACACTTGCAGAGGCCCCTACAGTAGGAAAATGTGCAAAAGAATGTCAAAACCATTGCTATTTGGGTTTTCTTATGTCTCACACAGCATCCCAAGTCTTTAGCTTACTTAAAACCCTTAGCTACAGTGTATATTTAGTCTAACACTCATCAGTGTCTGGATCATTACTGATCACTTCGGTGTGATATGATATATAACTTTTCTGTTACATAGTGTATGATTAAATACACAGTACTCTTAACATACTTAACATACTCCTCAATTCTTAACATACTCAATTGTCAGGTCAGCAAGACACCTGCTAAATTTACTAACTTCTACCACTGTTCAGCCCAGTGTTCAGACTCACCAAGAGCCTCCCAGGTTTTGTGAAGCTAGACACAAACAACACATGCACAGATTACCAAATGACTTTTGAATCATTTGACATGTGTTTTACTGTTGTATTATATTAATTAGTTAGCATAAAATGATGTGATGCATCTTCTGAATATTGTGTCATTCTAGCAGACAGGCCCCTACAGTAGGATGAAGGAAAATTTACAGGCTAGTTTCAGGTGTGAGGAAATTGCAGGTTTCCTGAAAAGCACCATTAATTAATTAAAGTGCTTGAAATCCATGAAACTGTGCTTATTATTGTTAAATTCTTGTGGATTTAAAATGTGAAGGCAACGCTGATGGTTTGTAATGGCCTTAAGTGACACTTATTATTAACAGTTATCTTAATACTAAATGACATTGTATTGCATTTCCTTTTTCAGAATATATTCGTGCAGGAGTGCTTGTCCAGATTTAGGCAAAGGCTGGAGTATGTCCTCAACAACGACCCTCTTGACCTTGATTTTCTGGAGTACATTGTGACCCAAGAGAGGACTTTCATGAATGCACTGGAGAATGCTGACCTTCCTGCTGATGTCTGCGAAGCTATAGAAGAACTGAGCAACTTGTTACACCAGCGAAACAACCCTCCCCCCTTCAACTCTGTGGTACAGATTATTGGTCCTTATGGGCGTTTTAGGCTTCAGGTCACAGAGAATCACCTCCAAAGTCTTCTTCAGCTTGGTCTACCTGCCACATGTGTAGCAGACCTTCTTGGTGTCTCAAGACGTACCATGTACAGGAGAATGCAGGAGTACAACATGTCAGTTAGGAGTCTTTACTCTACCATATCTAATGACGCTCTTGATGCCAAAGTGAGAGACGTTAAATCCAGACTACCTCATGCTGGATATCAGATTGTCAAGGGTTGCCTTCAAGCTGCGGGCCACCGTGTACAGTGGAACAGACTAAAGGCATCAATGCACAGAGTTGATACAGAGGGCATCTTAACAAGAATGTCAACTTTGGGCTGTGTGGTTCGGCGAAAGTACTCTGTTCAAGGCCCACATTTCCTACAGCACATTGACACCAATCATAAATTAATTAGGTTTGTTTTGGCATGACATATGTCTGAATACAGACAGTGGAAAAATGTCAGTCTTAGTTTTACTGGATCTCAGTGCAGCATTTGATACAGTTGACCACAACATATTACTCAAACGACTGGAGAACTGGGCAGGTCTTTCAGGAACTGTACTAAACTGGTTCAAAACATACTTAGAAAACAGGAAATACTTTGTATCAATAGGTAACTTCACATCTGAGCAGACAAGTATCACATGTGGAGTTCCCCAAGGTTCCATCTTGGGACCCCTTCTGTTTAACATTTACATGCTCCCACTGGCAGATTATAAAAAACAACAAAATAAACTACCACAGCTATGCAGATGACACACAAATATATATTACAATGTCACCAGGAGACCAAGGCCCTGTACAGGCTCTTGGTAAATGCATTGGGGAAATTAATGACTGGCTGTGCCACAATTTTCTCCAGCTAAACAAAAACAAAACTGAGGTAATAGTCTTTGGCGCCAAAGAAAAACGATTACAGGTCACCAGAGAACTTCAATCTATACACCTAAAAACCACAGACCAGGCGAGAAATTTGGGTGTAGTGATGGATGCAGACCTAAACTTAGAAAAACACATTAAGACAATAACAACGTCAGCTTACTATCACCTCAAGAATATTTCAAGGATAAAAGATCTGATGTCTCAACAGGACCTGGAAAAACTAGTCCATGCATTCATCTTTAGTAGGCTTGATTACTGTAACAGCATCTTTACAGGTCTACCTAAAAAATCAGTCAGACAACTACAGCTCATTCAGAACTCTGCTGCTCGAGTCCTCACTAAGACCAAAAAAGTGGACCACATCAGTCCAGCTCTGAGGTCTTTACACTGGCTGCCTGTCCGTCAGAGGATAGACTTTAAAGTTCTGATGCTGGTCTATAAAGCTCTGAATGGTTTAGGACCAAAATACATCAGTGACCTCCTGACCCAGTATGAACCTTCCAGATCCCTCAGGTCATCTGGATCCGGTCTTTTATCAGTTCCCAGAGTCAGAACCAGACACGGAGAAGCTGCATTCAGCTTTTATGCTCCTTATATCTGGAACAAACTCCCAGAAAGCCTCAGATCAGCTGAAACACTCAGTTTATTTAAATCCAGGTTGAAGACTCACCTATTCTCAGCTGCATTTGAATAAAGCACCAAATCCACACTTAAGCTTAAATTTCAAAACCTGCATTTAACTACTGATTTTATCTATTGTTCTGATTTTATCTGTTTTGATTTTATATACTGTTTTTTTTGTTTGTTAATTAGTTTGTTTGTTTGAATCAATTTTAAATCATGCTTTTTATTTGTTTCTAATGTCTCTGTAAAGCACTTTGAATCACCTTGTTGTTGAATTGTGCTATACAAATAAATTTGCCTTGCCTTGCCATAGAAAATTAAATGACTAACATAATTCTGAATAATTTTATCCATCAGATGCTTTATGCTTTGCTTGTCTTTTTTTCACCAAATACAACATAGTGATATTTGGCGGCATAGATGGCTACTCTAGGAAAGTAAATTGCGTACCCAAATACAGCACATATTATTAAATCCACAAAGACTTTCTCACATCTTGTTATCTTTTCTCTCTCCGCTTATGTAATTATACAGCTCACATATTTTGATCATATTGTGTATTATGACAGTTTGCACACTCTTGTCACATGTCCTCCTATAAACATTTTGTATATATGTATGAATTTTTAATGTGGTGGTGTTAATCAATTTTCCCCCACTTTAGATTATGTACCTTAATGCTGCATGCAACAACACAGCCAGCACTGCACTTGATTTTTTTCTGGACGGAGTGAGAAGATTTGGATGGCCTTACAAGTGAGTAATTCTTCGTAAAATTTATTCTGGAGTTTGTCTCATGATTTGTGTTTGCCATGTTTAACCATGAAATGATCAGGATTTCAGTGCTGTATATAAATTTGCAAGTGTGTCAATCATGTATTTGAATAATTTTTTTGTGTATTTTGTTGTTTCAATACTTATTTCAAAATCTTATATGGTACAGAGTGAGAGCTGACCAAGGAGTTGAAAATGTCAAGATTGCTGAAATGATGTTCACTGTGAGAGGGACAGGATGTGGAAGCTTCATAAGAGGAAAAAGCGTGCACAACCAGAGGTAATGCTTGTAAGATCTAAATGGCATAACATTGTTATTTCATCATGAATGACTCCAGCTGAATTGCTGTTTGGCTGTCCTTTGTTAGTTTTTGATTGACCTTTCAGACCTTTTCTGTATTTTTTTTTTTTTTCAAATGTAGAATTGAGCGCCTATGGAGGGATGTTTGGACAGGGGTGACACACATTTATTATGATGTGCTACACAGCTTGGAGGAAGATGGATTTCTTAACATCTCAGATAGTCTTCATCTCTTCTGTGCCCATTACACCTTCCTCCCAAGACTCAAGGGGGATTTGGCCAAGTTTTCTGCTGGCTGGAATGATCATTCCATCAGGACAGAGCATAGCCTTTCACCAAACCAGCTGTGGGAACTTGGGATGCTGCAGCACCCCATCAGAGAGCCACAGAGATATGAAGAAAATTTGGCAGTTGAGTAATAATGGCAATGTTTTGGTTTTATTGAGTGCTATATGTAGATTTTTAAAATCATTTACATATGCTGCTTTATTTCAGGAAGTCCAAATTGAGAGCATTGATTGGGAGAGTGCAGGGCTATCCCATCATAACAACCCAGGTGTTTTGGTGCCAGAAATGGAATGTCCACTGAATGCTGAAGATATTGAATCTCTACGCCTTTCCATAGATCCTCTTGTGCCTTCATGTAGTTTTGGAAGAGACATTTACCTGACCACACCATGGTCTTCACCTACATGAATCCATGAAAGTTGCAGCTTGGCCCATCAGAGAGTAAAATTATAAGAACATGTTATTTTACAAACTGCTAGTGATAGTTTTTCTTTTAAATAATCCCTTTTTCTAAGAAGAATAAGAACCTCTCCTTGTTTTAATGGTAATTTTCATTTTCTTACTTTCTGTTACACTCATGAACCCAAATCGATACTCACAAGCTGACACAGTTAAATGGAGGAGGGAATGAGATCAGCAAGGACTATATTGACAAAAACGTTTTTTATAATAATTTCAATGGCAATAAACAGAATGCTTAAACTGTAAAACAATAATTAAAAAAAAAACCATCAAGCAACATATGTCGATTTCTTTGTTTTACTAACATTTCATGGAACAATCAAGATGTCTGGCTGGCTGATCATGCTCCTAAATATGAAGAAATGCCTGACCATAGTGGAACGCGTTTGTCATCACATGCTTGAACTCTTCATAAGTTTGCATATGCTGAACAGGTAGCTTGACTGTATTACTACATGCTGTAACGGTTGGGTAGCAAACTTCATGAGTGCCATACTGAATATGGCATGAGTGGTTGAACTGCACAGAGACTTTGAAGTTCATCTTCTCATCTGGCAGGACAGGAATGTGGCCTTGTCCTGTGAGCCACTGTAAGAATGAACTTGGGGAAAGGATGACTGGACGGTCACTGGTCTCAGGCTCTTCACCTTTTTAAAAAAAAAAAAAAGACAAAGCAGTCATTTAGATAAAATATTAGATACTGTTTACCTGTAACTTCACAAACACAACTTAAAAATTTAATTACTGACAAAGAGTGAACAAGCACTCATAGTGTAATCTACAGCTGTGGCCAAAGGTTTACAGAATAAGAACTGTTTTCACACATTTTGCTGCTTTTGTTTTTTTATATCTTTTTGTACTCCAGAAACGTCGGACAAAAAGATCTAAAAACACTAAAGCGGCAAACTCCATGAAAACCAAGACTGGCCGTTCTCTAAAAGTTTAGCCATTCCTTACATAAAATTATGATTCCAAGTTTAACACAGAAAGACAAAATACATTGACAGTAAACTACATGTGCACTTACGTGATTCCAGCTCTTGCAAGAATTCCTGTAGATGGTTCATAATCCTCATTTCCACCCGTTCTTTGTTGGAGCCCTTCTCGCTGAACTCAGGATGGCATGTTGCAAAAACAAAGTCAGCATCAGCCTGGTAAGAAAGACAAAGAAAATTGTGACTTTATCTGAATCAAGATCAAGGACCTATTATTTTGTCTTTATTCTAAGTAATTGTATTCTTTTGTCACACATAAAGACAGGGACTTAAACGTCTGTCTCATGCTGCTTGCTAGTTCTTCTCATTTAATCTTATAACTTTGTATAGATCAAGTCTCTTTATAACTCTGTAGGTTACATGTAAATACTCCTTGTTAAAAGGGATTTTTTCATTGTTCCTGATGCCTTGTTTTTGCTCTAAACGGTTCAGGAATATTAAGCAACTTAAGACAATTTTGAATATTCTTTTTCCAGTGCCACCATTAATTACATTCTCTACTATAGGACTTAAAGTATATACTATAAAGTAAAGGTAAAGAGCACTTTGAACTGCTATTCACAATTACAAGGGTTATCCCTACTAAAGTCAACATTTACTCACCTTAACTTCCACCCCTGGGACAAACAGCGATTGGCAGATGTTTGGGTACTGCTTCAGTAGATCAGTAAGACCATAAAGGTTGAGACCATCACGTAGCTGGGAGAGGAGAGGCACCAACCGAAGTGTGGCGTGAAGAACAACAGCCAGAGGTGGGACCAAGTCATTGTTTTGCAAGTCTCAAGTAAGTCTCAAGTCTTTATCCTCAAGTCTCAAGTCAAGTCTCAAGTAATGTCAGGCAAGTCAGAGTCGAGTCTCAAGTCACTGGTGTAAAAGAACGAGTCAAGTCACAAGTCTGAAACTTTGAATTTCAAGTCCTTTCGAGTCTTTAAAAAAAAAAAATGAAAAAAGAATGTTGCAGTTATGCTAAATGTAAATATTAGACCATGTAATTTTAAAATCTGTGTTTTTCTCAACACATGACAAAATAGTGAACTTAGAAAATATACACAAATTGTGAAATTGCACCTCTTTAAAATGCAGCTCAATTAAACCTAGCTCCAAGAATAATTTTCACCGACAGTTCTGAGATAAGCTGCATGTTATTCTTGGATGCGGTTGTAGGACCGGCTTTAAAATCGAATGACAAAAATATCATACACATTAAAAAAAACTGTATCACCAACGTAGCCTGGACAACATTTGCTAGTTAGATGAAGTCAGCTATCTCATTGTAGCATATTTATATGCATATTTATAATCATACGGTTCTTGGAGTGAGCGCATACACTCGTGAAGTTTAGTAACTTCCGGTCACTGCAACAAGCCCAGGTACAGTTTACCGCCGGATGGGTACAGGACCTTGAAATGCACCGTGTAGAACGAAAGACCATCGTACGTATCACAAGTTTACCAGTCTCACAAATCGTCGTCATAAATACACATTCCTTAACCATTTATTAATAGGACCTTTGAGCTCAACGGTAATTAATTAGTAGTGGAAATAATTTCTGGTACGCGTTACAGAAATGTAGCAGTGACAATAATACTGTATGCTGTAATCGTACTGGGCAATTAGTGATACAAAAAACCTGTTTTATCCTGTGAATAAAAGTATATGTTTTTGTCAATGTACCATAATAACAGAGGCGAAACGCAATATTGTGTCAGGACAATTCACTATTTATGCACAATAAATAAAGGAGCATAGCGCGACAATTTCTGCTCAGTGCCAGACTTGCTTGTAACCTATATCACCAATTATGTTATGAAAATGACGTATTAACTACTAAAAAACACTGACCTTCGTGTAAATGCTTGGAGCAGACTAACCTGAGCTGGAGTGTTCTGGGACGTTATATTTGATCTTTGAATGGCTGCAATCCAGGCCATCCGTCGCGTCTTTGTTACTTCGGAAACATGGCTTGAACAATTTCTCTTCAACGACGTAATCCGATAACAACCGATCTCTTTACCCGTCGGCTTCCCGTGGCTGTCATGCGACCGGCTATTGCAGTTAATAATACAACGGCTTCTTGACATTTTTGTGTTTCTTTTTATCGCTGTGTGACTGATTTCAATTGAAAGCCTGCGTGCGCTAGTACCTCTTGCCACGAGTTCCCAGAATCCTTTGCGGTTTACCCCTGAATGACGTCACATTTTCAATCTCTATATGCATGTTAAATTTTATATTTGGGGTGAAATATCAAGTCTTTACAAGTAAACCGGTTCAAGTCCAATTCAAGTCCCAGGTCATTTGTGTAAAAGTCCAAGTCAAGTCACAAGTCTTAGAACATTTTTTCAAGTCAAGTCTAAAGTCATAAAATTAATGACTCGAGTCTGACTCGAGTCCAAGTCATGTGACTCGAGTCCACACCTCTGACAACAGCACTGAAATGCAGAAAGGAAGAAAAAGTAGCATGCTGCTAAATGAAAAAAAAACAACTTTTTTTGGGGGGGGGAAACAGTAAAACAGTTTTACCGAACAATTTCTTCTTTCTTTTCGACATTAACAGGTCCATGATAGCCACAACTCAAAATTTCATCAGTGAGTTCTGTCATTTTATCTTCTGTGGCCGAATCAACCTTAAAGGACACAAACATACACATTAACATGACCAATTCCAGAGTCCTATAATTTGCAAATAACATAAGGGATGGTAAAATCTGTGCTAAACATGTAATTCAAAACACTGTAGAGCAGTGAAACCTTTAAGACTTCATACCTGGGAGATAACAGAAGTATAATGAACATCACAGACATCCTCTTTCCTAATGTTCTCAATCTGCAGCTCTCCACTGCACAAGTACTGGTAACACCAATCTTTGAGGCAGCAGGGTGGTGGCCCACCTTGCGCCAGACTAACTGCCCAAATTTCACCAGCACTACTGTGAGAGGAGAAGAGATAAATAACATCAATCAGGTAATTTCCAATGCGTGTGTGTGTGTACACACAACTGCAGACCCCAATGCATGTGAGAAAGGCCTACCGGAAGTTTCCTAGATCGAGATCCAGCAATGAATATTTGGGAGCCTTCCCAGTCTGGTCACCCTCAAATAGCCGTTGCTCCAAGCCTGCAACCATTTCTTTTAACACAAATAGTTAGTCCGGTTAAGTAGCCATTTTCACTCCTATCAATTTAGATCACATTTTAAATATGAGTACCTGTGAGGAATTCTTTCCGTAATGCCCCTGTATCAATTCCTGCCTCTCCGATGAATGTGACCCTCAGCTGATTTGTAGGCAATGCCTTTTTTTGCCTCTTCCACTCTGCAAGTCCCCGCTCCACCATATTGGATCTTGAGACAGTGATACGGAATTCTTCCTCTGTATTCACAGCAGTACTTATGGCCTGCAGGATTTCATCCAGGCTAATGGAGAAAATACTAATTACTGATTACTTCCCCAAAAAAGTAATCCCGTTACTTTACTGATTACTTATTTTCAAAAGTAATTAATTACTTAGTTACTTAGTTACTTTTTAAAAACACGATTTACAACCTGAAGAGGTGATAAAGCGATAGATCTTTCAGCCCAATTCTACTTTTTCTACATAATCCATCATACAAAATGTAATCAAATGGAAAAGTCTCTTTTTTTAACTTGTTTTATCATTTTTAATCTTTTAACTTTATGCATCAAGCAAAAATGTAATTATATGCAACATTCTCTGAGTTGAATAAATGAGTTTAACATTTAAACCTATTTTCTGCACATTCCAGCACATAAAATAAAATAATTTTTTGTGTTTACACTCACTCTTTCAAATAGATGCAAGTAAAACACAGCAGAACATAAATAAAGTCAAAGACTCAGCGGTCCTGTTGCTCTATTTTCACCTGTAAAGCAGGACTGCAGTAGGCGGAGGTTTACCCTGGTGCAGGTGTGCAGCGGTCAGTGGAAGGATACGGCAGTGTCTCTGTGAGTTTCCCATTACGTCGTTGCGCTCTTGGTGCTTCCTTGGAAGTTTAGGGGTTTTTTTCGCTGTAAAAAGAAGTTTTCTTCCCACGCACGATGGACGCTAATGTTTTTGTCACTTTTTATGGAATCAAACTCAAAGTAAGGTCAGTACTTCCACGCTTTAAACGCTGCATGCTCATACTCTCTCCCGCACTCGATATGTGATCCATTGTTGATCTGCACACAGCTGTTGTCACTAACGGCGCACTCGCTTACGTCACTGTCGTGAGACATTCTCGCAAAAAATCACGGTTTTAGTAACGCAGTGTTCCTACGGGAAAGTAACGGTAATCTAATTACCGATTTTGCAATAGTAATCCCTTACTTTACTCGTTACTCGAAAAAAGTAATCAGATTACAGTAACGCGTTACAAGTAACGCGTTACTGCCCATCTCTGTTCGTTAATGTCTTTTAGGTTTTCAAACTGAATTGTGTCACCACTAGCAGTATGTGACTTTGACCTAACAGAAGAAGAAAATGCAGTAGGCAGGCTAAGCCTTTAGGTAGCTGGATTCCTTTACACAAAGGGTACTTGGCAGAAATTGTTTGAAAACCACTGTACAGAGCATTGAAGAAAGACTACTGATGTGTACAAACCTAGAAATGCCCATCCTTTGTTGTGAAGGTAGGTTTGCATTGCTGTAATGAAAAAATGCCAGAGTAAAAACCACATCACTTGACCTCAAACATGTACTGTACAAAAGCAACAAATAAAACAATACCTTTAAAACTTAAGAGAACTTCTTCAACCGTGTTGTAATAACTTCTGTAAGACTTAAACAATTAAAAATGTTATGGCAACAATGACAAAACCTAATGCAAAAAAAATTTTTTTTATAAGGATCAAAACCAAAGTATAACATACATGGCACAATCACTAACAAAGCATAAAATGCTGTCTATCAAAATATAAATTAATAGGTGGAAAGCAAAAGGCTTGTAGGAAAATTCTCAAACATACGTTGGAAGCCATATTAAAAGACTGCATTACCTCTCACAACACTCGCTTGCATGTGCCTCCACCTCATTCTGAGGAAATGTCTCACCGCAGACAGGGCACACAATCTGTAACAGGAAACAATATCAACGATAGAATCAATAATGCCTCAAAGACAGACATTCAACACGTTGCACTCAACATTACCTTTGCAGTTGAGGACAAAATAATGACATCTTCCTCCACATCCTGTCAAGACAAGCAAAGAAAGGGGAAAAAACCAGCAACTTTAAAAGAATGGAATTGTGATGTGATTGCATACATCTGATGGTTGCTTATCTGTCAACTTTCATTACAAATACAGCTTACATGGGCTACCCACTTTAGATATAAGGAATAAATCCAACCTCTAATAATGAACCTCTTCAACTTGGCTATTGTAGGACACTTTAATCAAACTCAATTTTCTCCCCATTCAATGTAAGGCATCATATTTATGTTCCCGTCTTTGTCATGCACAGTCAAATAGATAAAGGTTAAAGGGGTACAAAACTTCACCTTTAGATGTGAGTTAAGTTGATCGTCTTCTGTATGTGGTATGGGATGTGGTGTGTCCTCTATGTCTTCATTACAAGTCTGATAAAGGAGAATAGCAAGTACAAACTTAATAAATTACCTACAGAAACACAAGCAAGTGTAGTGACATCCATTGAACATGAAGCTCCTGACTGATAAAAACATTTTCAAAACATGTTTCAGTCATTACGTAGTTTTATAGGACAAAGCTACGTGTAATGTGATCTCCCAGACTCATCCATGCAACGGGACTGTACACACCACTCTGCATTAGTATCTGAAGGCTGACATGTTTCAACATGCATTGCTAAGAGTTGAAGTGGGTAGCTGGTTTGACATGAGTGGCACATCGCTTTTGGCATATTGGAAAAGGAGCTAGAGTCAGGAGGCAGCGGCTGAGTGTCTAGCTCTTCCTGGATTGGAGCAATGTAAAGGACGGTCATTCCCCCAGCACTTGCATTTTTTTAGCAGTGACCCAGTATATCCACTGTCCTCAGGAGGCACCATATTTAGTTTCCGAGAACCCCATCCACCTGTCGAGAAAAGTGAGTGACTCAGTACTATTTAAAATGTGGCAGTACACATTGCAGTGCATTCATGGTCATGATATCATCAAAATTCTTCTATAACTATCAATTCAAAAGTTGGAATGGCCATTAAGAGGTTTTTTCTACCTGCTCCTTTGTAAATCAGCCAGCCCCCAGAAACACTTTCCAGTTTTGGATACAGATCTTTGAGTCTTGAACATACCTTTGAAATAAACCATCGGCCAACAAATTAATTGACTCTGAATAAAGACAAACACTTTTTGCTCGTTAACTTACAACAAATATATTTTCCTGTCAATGTGGAGCAGTACCTTACCTCATCATGACTGTAGCTGTCAGGTATCAGTGTAGACCTACGTCCCAAACCAGCTTGCAGATGGACAAATTCTTCACTGCCTTTTGGAGTAGACTGAACAAGCTTGGGTAAGAGATAAAAATTAAGTTGTATCTCTTTAACTGGTGTGAATTGGTTGGCAGGCCCTCGAAAGCATCGGCGCTTTGCTTTGTTTCCATAAAGAGCAGGAAAAGACCTGTGAAGACATGTTGTAAGTTGATATAAAACAATACAATTGTACATCTGAACAAGTTATGGGTATTGAGAACTTAAATGAGTAAGTATAAGGAACAACAAGTCTGACAAAGGAACAAATACAACAAGGAACCTAGTCATTTCTGTGTGGATACTTGGTCGGCCATCTCTCCCTCTCTCCTGACTCGTTTCCTGTCTGCTAGAATGACACAATATTCAGAAGATGCATCACATCATTTTATGCTAACTAATTAATATAATACAACAGTAAAACACATGTCAAATGATTCAAAAGTCATTTGGTAATCTGTGCATGTGTTGTTTGTGTCTAGCTTCACAAAACCTGGGAGGCTCTTGGTGAGTCTGAACACTGGGCTGAACAGTGGTAGAAGTTAGTAAATTTAGCAGGTGTCTTGCTGACCTGACAATTGAGTATGTTAAGAATTGAGGAGTATGTTAAGTATGTTAAGAGTACTGTGTATTTAATCATACACTATGTAACAGAAAAGTTATATATCATATCACACCGAAGTGATCAGTAATGATCCAGACACTGATGAGTGTTAGACTAAATATACACTGTAGCTAAGGGTTTTAAGTAAGCTAAAGACTTGGGATGCTGTGTGAGACATAAGAAAACCCAAATAGCAATGGTTTTGACATTCTTTTGCACATTTTCCTACTGTAGGGGCCTCTGCAAGTGTGGAGGACTCTGGAGGGCTACAAGATGACAACTTTGGGATTCTATTGAAAGGAGTCTTTCATATTTGTTTGTCAACGCTGAACCCAGGGCAATCTACGCTAAATTAGCGTTTTTAGCTAACAGCTACAACACGCATAAACGTTACTGTACGGGTATTATTTGTTAACATGACGCTTGTTCTTATACATGTAATACATTTATTACCAACCTGAGAGTTTCTCAACTGGTCATTTGACATCACGAATGTCTTCAGAAGAATTACTCCAGCTCCAGCTCAAGATGTCGTAGATTGCCACTTGCGGTCCGCTAGTAAAACGAAGTTCGATTACTCTGCGCACGATTACACAAGAACCGGATGAAAGTTCCAAAAAACTGAATTGTAGAACTGAAACTGAATGGTGAGAAGTGAAACTGAAATTATTCGAGAGCTGAATTTTTAAAGGATAAAATGTCGTTTCAAAGCAAATGAATTCATTTTCAAAATATAAAATTCAATTTCAATTTAGTGATGATCATTTTCAAACCATAAATTCAATTTCAAATTAGACTAATTCAAATTCAGTTTTCAAAAGCATTTATTCAAGTTACAATTCAGATTCAATCTAAGCAATTCAAATTCAAATTTAACTTATTCAATTTCAGTTTCTGATGCCACAGATTTCTGCCCATACATTCTGCTGAAAATTTAAATAAAGCCTTTATTGGACAGCGCATAAAATGTCAAATTTCAAATATAACACCAAAAAAACGATAATGGCCAAATGGAAACAGCTGGGAGGAGATCTGCATAAACAAATTAAGAACAATAAGTAATACGAAAGAGAAAACAAAAGTTAAAAAAATGTCATTCCAATACAGCACTTATTAATTGAAACGAAAGCAAAAAACAATAACAATAACATCCAATTAAAGAAGAAACCACCAATTGAAATAAAGTAACAAATATACCAGAAACAGGGGGTATAGCGGAAGCTGAACACCAGTAAACCATGAAACAACATATATATTAATTCTTTTCCCACAGTACCTATAATGTTAACATGTTAGGAAACAAAAAATAATTGAATAATCCTACAAACTAATTCAAATCAAAGCTGAATTTTAATGTTGTTAACAATACAGAAGCACACACAGCAACACAAACATAAATAAACAACTAATTAATATTATTGGAGACAACGATACAAAACACACACATTTCAAAGCCTCAGAAAAATTGCCAGAGAACCTAACTGTCTGACCAGCATGCTTCACAGACAAACTTGTTTTCTTTGCTCTTGCGGGGCTTCTTTGCACAGCCCCTGTGGTACCACCGTGGGCAAATGTCACAGCCAATCTGAATTAGACAAAACAAGGAAACACAAGTATTATGTTAACAGTGTTGTACAAATAAGTATATAAATAACAATTTTGCAAAATACTCAGATCATAAAGCAGTCCACCATTCATTGCAACTACAATAAGTCAGATGATGTATTCACGTGGTCTGTGACATTTTTAAAATTAGATTTGTAGAGGCTAAGCCTACGCTTGAAGCCACTGAGGTGGTCGTTAACGGGGGGCGACGCGATGTCACTGGTATGCATGAATTAAGTTCACAGTCCAATAAATCCAGCAGTATGTATCTTGTCCTTTTTGGTCTTTATTCTGTATCGACTTAGCATAACAGCGCAACGGTCACAAACTGTTTGCCTTCTTAATGAAACACCTGACGCCGATTACGTGCGTCTACCTTAAATACCTTTACATTACATAATCAAAACAGAAAAAGGTGACCTCTAGTGACCACATAAGGTATTAACCCAAGAATGGCTCCTACACAGCAAATCTAGCATGTCCAAATTAACACTGTCGGATTTGATTTCAACACTATTAAAGTGTCCATATGGGTCCACACCAGAGAGTGTTAATTTAACTCTTTTTAGAGAGTTGGTACGTTAACTCTGATTTAGTGTTAAACACCAAATCTGTCTGGAGTTGATAATTTAACACTTGGTGTTAAGAGTTTATATATTAACTCTCAAAGAGTATTTTAGTTTAACTACGTAAGAGTTATCTTCTAATTCATTCTAAAAAGCAGGAATTTTACGGTTCTGAACTTCTAGAAATTTCTTTTGGAAATAAACATTTACTAAAAAGATGCAATGGTTTTTGAAAAACATTTATTCTGAACTGTGCACAACAATTTCAAAACATTTTCTGAAAGATGTACAGTATACATGTTCTCACTTTCATTAGAATTGTGTTTATCAAAAGGTCTGACATGGTAAATGCAAATAACAGCATTCTCATCACTTATTTCTTCAATACAATATGCTTGTCCTTCATTCATCACTTTGTGGAACTTCAACGCACTTCTGCTCTCCCCCATATTCCATCTTCACAAGCATATCCTGTGTGGAGATTGAATAAAAATTAGTTGACACTAATTAATGGCACAAATAATCCAGTAAACAATTGCAGCACAGTTAAAAAAAAAAAAGGAAAAAAAAGAATCCTCTTTGAGCCACTACTTGTGTAAAGTATTTTCCCAAAAGACAAGGACACAGGCAACCCCATACGGTAAAAAAATACATTTTTCCTGGCCAAAATATATTTCAAATATATGGTAAATATATTTTGTATTTGTGATGCTCTAAAAAAAATATATTTTTGAAATTGAAAATATATTTCTTTCAAACCAAAATACATTTCAAAACATATTTTAGGGTGAAGAAAATACATTTCCAACCTTACAGTAGAATGTATATCAAAGTATCCTTTATTTAAAATATATTTAGTGCAATAATGATGATAATGATAACAATACTAAAAGTAACATGTTTTATGCACATCTGCAAAAAACAGTTGGATTCAAACAAAACAGAGTCAAAGGTCTATCACGAATTAGGTTGTTTATTCATTTGCTTACAGTATTTCACATTACACATGTAGAGTACACCCAGCACAGACACACGCACACACAGGCAGGTATAGCCAACTTCCTCGTTTATTGATATATTTGTATTTTGACAGCTGACTCAGTCGCACCGTCTGACAGCTCGAGCCCAGCTGATCTCCCTTGGCCGCTCCTCCTCGTCTCACTATAAACACAGTGGAGGAGACCATCATTAGTCCATAAACAATATCAGCTGTTCTTACCAGCCTCGCGGCGCCGCCCCGTTGAGCCTTCCGCTCCACTCCTCCCCTGCAGCTGCGCCCGGGGCCACGCCTCCGCCACACACCCCCACCGCCCGTTCGAGGCCGGGGAGCCGTCCGGCCGAGCCAACTCCCCCCCCCGCGAGCGAGAGAGGAAATCGGCCACTGCCATCTGCGCCCCCGGCCTATGGATCACCTTGAACTTAAAGGGCTGCAACGCCAGATACCACCGGGTGATCCGGGCGTTGGCATCCTTCATGCGGTGGAGCCACTGCAGCGGGGCGTGGTCCGAACAGAGGGTGAATGAGCGTCCCAGGAGGTAATAGCGCAGGGAGCCGACCGCCCACCGGATGGCCAGGCACTCCTTCTCCACGGTGCTGTACCGGCGCTCGCGCTCTGCCAGCTTCCGGCTGATGTATAGGACAGGGCGGTCGGCCCCCCTTACCTGCTGGGACAAAACGGCTCCCAGCCCTCTGTCCGAGGCGTCAGTCTGCAGAACAAAAGGGAGGGAAAAGTTAGGAGTGTGAAGCAGCGGCTCCCCACAGAGAGCCTTTTTCGCCTGCACAAACGCCGCCTGGCACGGCCCCGTCCACTGGACCAGATCCGGGGCACCCTTTCGAGTGAGATCGGTCAGGGGGCTGGTTAGCTGCGCAAACCCCGGCACAAAGCGACGATAGTAACCCGCCAACCCCAAGAACCGTCTCACCTCCTTTTTCGTCCTGGGGCGCGGGCAGGATGCGATAGCCGCCGTCTTCTCCACCTGTGGACGCACCTGCCCGCCCCCCCAGGTGGTACCCCAGATACTGCACCTCCCTCCGTCCAACCGCGCACTTCTTCGGATTGGCCGTGAGCCCCGCCCCCCTCAGGGACTCCAGGACCGCGGCCACCCGCAGCACATGCTCCGCCCAGGTGTCGCTGTGGATGATCACGTCATCCAGGTAGGCGGCAGCATACGCTGCGTGCGGACGCAGTACCCGGTCCATGAGACGCTGGAAAGTGGCCGGGGCCCCGAACAGGCCGAACGGAAGTGTCACGAACTGGTACAAACCGTACGGAGTGGAGAAGGCCGTTTTCTCCCTGGCCTCGGCAGACAAGGGAATCTGCCAATAGCCCTTGGTTAAGTCCAGTGTCGTGAAAAAGCGGGCCGTGCCTAACCGGTCCAGGAGCTCGTCGACCCGAGGCATGGGGTAGGCATCAAAGCGTGACACTTCGTTCACCCTGCGATAGTCGACACAGAACCGGATAGACCCATCCTTCTTCGCCACCAGAACGATGGGGCTACACCAGGCGCTGTGCGACTCTTCTATTACTCCCATCCTCAGCATTTCCGCCAATTCCCTCTGCACGATTTTTCGCTTGTGCTCCGGGAGCCTGTAGGGCCGTGAACGCACCGTCACGCCAGGCTGCGTCACGAAATGGTGCTCGATGAGGGACGTCCGGCCGGGCAGGGGGGAGAACACGTCCGCAAAACGCTGTTGCAACGCGACAACATCCGCTCTCTGGGCCTGTGTGAGATGGTCATCACAAGGGAGAGAGGCGGGAACGATAGAATTTGGCACCTCCGGCCCCAACTCATCTCTCTCCTTCACCAAGCTCACCAGAGAAGCGGTTTCAACCTCTCGCCACAGTTTGAGGAGATTGAGGTGATAAATCTGCGTGGCTCCTCCCCTGTCCGACCGAGCGACCTCATAGTCCACGTCCCCGACTCGCCGTGTGACCACAAAGGGTCCTTGCCACTTGGCGAGCAACTTCGAGCTGGAGGTAGGGAGTAACACAAGCACTTTATCTCCCGGTGAAAATTGCCTGAGCCTAGCCCCTCTGTCATACAGGCGTTGCTGACGCTGCTGAGCCTGGAGCAAATTCTCCCGTGACAACCTCCCCAAAGTGTGGAGTTTTGCTCTCAGGTCCAACACGTACTGAATCTCATTTTTGGCGGGGCTTGGACCGTCCTCCCAGCTTTCTTTAATCAGGTCGAGCACCCCACGTGGCCTCCTGCCGAACAGCAGTTCAAAGGGAGAAAATCCCGTGGAGGCCTGGGGCACCTCCCGCACTGCGAATAACAGAGGGTCTAGCCAGTGATCCCAATTGCGTTCATCCTCGTTAATGAACTTCCGAATCATGGACTTTAAAGTCTTATTCAGCCGCTCCACCAGCCCATCAGTCTGCGGGTGGTAGACGCTGGTCCGAATAGATTTAATGCCCAGTAATTCGTACAGTTCCCGCAGTGTACGAGACATAAACGACGTGCCCTGGTCAGTCAGTATCTCTTTCGGGATTCCGACTCGGGAGATGACCTGAAACAGTGCCTGCGCCACACTCTTTGCAGAGATGGTGCGCAGCGGAACTGCTTCCGGGTACCGCGTTGCATAATCCACCAGGACTAACACAAAGCGGTAGCCGCGTGCACTCCGGTGAAACGGCCCGATGAGGTCCATGCCGATGCGCTCAAACGGGACCTCAATGAGGGGGAGAGGGCGCAGCGGCGCCTTCGGTATGGCCGGCTGGTTAACAAGTTGGCAGTCCGGGCAGGACGCGCACCAGCGGCGCACATCCGCTCGGATGCCCGGCCAATAAAATCGGGCCGTTATTCGCTCCAGAGTTTTCTCATAGCCCATATGCCCTGCCATGGGGTTATAGTGGGCCGCCTGGAAAAGCGTTTCCCGGCGGCCCTGCGGCACCAACAACTGGGTGTGTGTTTCCTCTGTCTGAGTGTCACGACTCACTCGATATAATCGGTCGTTTAATACGACGAAACGCGGGTAGGTCTGCGCGGCCTCAGGGCGCACCACGTGACCATCAATAGCCATCACTTGGTCAAAGGCTGAGCGTAGGGTGCCGTCACGAGACTGCTCCAGTGGGAAATCGCCCATGGGGGACACTTCCGGGGCCGGCGGGACGTCCCGTGAGGGACCCGCCAGCTCCTCCCCCCCGGAGTCGGTGTCGGACGACCCCGCGTCACCGCTGAATGCCGCGCACACGCTACACCCCGCTTCCGGTCGTGATCGCACCCCCGCGTACTGCCCCAGTAGCTGATGAAACCCCGGCCAATTGGTACCCAGAATCAGGGGGTGCGACAGGCGCGGGCTAACCGCCGCCGTTACTCTATGCGTTTTGCCCTTATACTTTAATAACAGCGGCACAATGGGATACCTGTGAACGTCACCATGCACACACCTCACCTCCACCCATTCTGCCTCCAGCAATGCCCCGGGGCGAACCAAGCTTTGGTGTACGAGGGTCTGCGTGCAGCCCGTGTCCACCAACGCCTGGCGTATACCCCCTCGAGTCCTTACCGGAATACTGTATGTCCCTCCTGGACCGGGGGAGGGTGCTGGGGCGCCAGCAACACGAAACACCTGCCCCACTTCCATAAGCGGACAATCCCTCCTCAGGTGCCCCGGCTGCCCGCACTTCCAGCACTCCGGCCCCGGCGTCTGTGCTGCTCTCCGTGGCTCGGGGGCGGCTCCACTTGGCTCGGCTGCCCTGGACGGCACCAACGCCGCGAAAGGGTTAGTGGGGCTCAGCGCCGGCAGCCGCTCTGCCTGCCCTGGTGCCGGCACACGGCGTCTCGGGGCCGGCACTGGGGCCTGTTTGTTCGGCCTCCGTCCGGCGTCCCCGGGTTCCCCTGCTCCAGCGGCAAGGTGGTCTTCCGCTAGCGTCACCGCTACCTCCAGGCTTGCGGGCCGGTGGCACCGGACCCATCTCGCCGTCTCCGCTGGCAATCCCTCCGTGAACTGTTCCAGCACCACCTTGTCCACCAGCTTCGTCTCGCCCTCCGATGTTCCCGGTTGCAGCCAGCGAACCGCCGCGTCGCGCAGCTGCTGGGCCCAGGCGAATGGTCGGTCTGTTGTGGCCAGCCGACAGGCCCGGAACCGCCGGCGATGGTCTTCGGCGGTGAGCCCCAGCCTGTCCACCACCGCCCGGCTCACGTCCGGGAAGCTGCTCCTCGACGCCGGAGGCAGACTCAGGGCCGCTGTTTGTGCCTCCCCAGACAGCAGGGGGAGCAGCCGCGGAGCCCACTCCTCCCGCGGCCATTGGCAAGCCTCCGCCGTGGCCCGGAAGGTCTCCAAAAAAACTTGTGGGTCGTCCCCGTCCCCCATCCGGGGCACCGACACCGACAGCGGCAAGGGCTTCGGCGCGGCAGCGGCCCCGACCAGCCGTTCCAGAACTTGCGTCTGTCGGTCCGTCTGCTCCCGCAGCGCGGCCAGGTGGGCACGCTGGTCGGCCGCCTGATCCCGGCTCATCGTCGCCATCTCCGCCAGCATCTGCGCCAAGAATTGCAGAGGCTGGGCGGGTGGCGTGGCCTGTGGGTCGGACATGTCCCCACCGGCACTCTTCCTGGGTTTCGGCACCACTTGTAGAGTACACCCAGCACAGACACACGCACACACAGGCAGGTATAGCCAACTTCCTCGTTTATTGATATATTTGTATTTTGACAGCTGACTCAGTCGCACCGTCTGACAGCTCGAGCCCAGCTGATCTCCCTTGGCCGCTCCTCCTCGTCTCACTATAAACACAGCGGAGGAGACCATCATTAGTCCATAAACAATATCAGCTGTTCTTACCAGCCTCGCGGCGCCGCCCCGTTGAGCCTTCCGCTCCACTCCTCCCCTGCAGCTGCGCCCGGGGCCACGCCTCCGCCACAACACAATATCTCACTATAATGTAGCGTTCATTGACTTTGAAATTATCTGTCAGTGATACAGTAAACAAGATACAACAACTGCTATGTACACTTTAGTTTTTGACAATATATACAATTTAGTACTTAAAGGAACACACTCCACTGTTTTGGAAATAGGCTCATTCTCCATCTCCCTCAGAGTTAAAAAATGCAGCGTCTTCTTTCTAGATCCGTACGTTAATAGGGCTCTGGAGCGTGATCTTACGGGATGGGGCGTAGCCAGGATTTTTGGTCAAGGCGCCATATTAGCAGGCCAAACAAATGCTTGCTGTGTGGTCGGTTGTAATGTTAGATTGCACTACCGACAAAGGAATAAGCTTGAAAACAGGCTCTCTTTTCATTGTTTCCTCACCTGGAAACATCATGAGGGAGCTTATGTGTTGGATGTTACCAAAAGAAGGCGTCTAGCCTGGATAGCAGCTGCGAGACGAGCTGATATTCAGTTCTCTACCAGCCACAGATATCTGTTGGTGTGCTCCAGTATTTTCATTCAGGTAAGTTCTAAATAAGTTCATATTATTATTTATAGCCTGTTAATTTTATTTTCAATAGCACAAACTTAGAACAAACATGCAGAACTACCTTCTATTTATAGAGTTGCTAATTATTTGGCATTATTGCAACAAACCAGCCTATGAAATGAATGAAACAAATCCTGACTGGGTTCCAACACTACACATGGGGCACTATGAAATCCCTGCTTCAAACTACATGCTACATACCACCATGCCAATCAGATTACTTCTTCCATGTGAGGGTAAAAAGGTGACCTTCCTGGATAAGATGGCAAAGGTTTGCTGCGTTTTGGTGAACATGTGCCCCAGTGTGGTAGTAAAACCAGGGAAAAATGCTCTTGTTAAATACTTTTAAGTCTTGTGCTGTTTATGTAGTGATAAGTTTTCAAAAGAGACAGTAAATTACAGAATGCTAGTAGTGGGTGATATTATACAAATGCTGTCATGATTTTATGTGAACATTTTGTCATTTGTAAACTATACATAACATTTTTTCTACATTGTAACTGATGTGATGTTCGACAAAGTGCTTTTAATTAAAAATAGGCAAACATTTCTTTGTTTCTTTATTCAACTTTTGAACAGTGGTATTTAGTAAGTACATATTCAGTAAATGCAAAGTATTTACATGGCCCCCTAAATTAAAACATTATGGGTTATTCAGAACAGAACTATGCTTGGAAAAATATTGTCCCATCAGTTGATCCAACTCCTCCACAGTAGCAGGTGGAACCTTTCTTTTTTGAGGATGGCTTCTTTTACCTGTCACAACGAATGGTCTGTTTATGTTTTGATCAAGAACCTTTTTTTTGGGCAGCTGAAGAGGAGAAGTCTATCTTATGGCCAACCTCTGGCTGTATCTTGGTCATATTACCCAGCAAAACCCAGTATGCAGGTTCATCTGTAACAGTCCTTGTGCCGCAGATCCTCACTGTTGCTTCTACATTAAACAGAAGAGCAGTGACATGGCTGCAAGTCTCCACGACTCTAGCCATACAGCTGCAGTGGGCGGCTTCAACCTTCCCTGTGATGCTCACAATGACCTGTGGCTGCAATGCTGCAATTCAGTCTTTAAGAGTGCAGGACCTAAAACACACACAGACAAAGTTCATTTAAAGACAAGAACTTTAATAAGCCAAGTCCGACACAAATGTGTTTTATTTACTTTCAAATCCATTTATCATAAATGTAACAAATAAAGTGTTTTTATGTATCCATCTATAGAACGCTGCATGTTATATTCTAAATCTGCATGTTTCTTTTTAGAAACCTATCAGCAAAAAATGAACCTAAAGTATGTAATGCAAGGATGTAATCACTTTCAAGAGGGAGAAAACATAAAGTTCGACTTTAAGTGACAACTATGGACACCTAATATGACAAGCAGATTCTGCAGGTCATTAATCAATGTATAAAACTAAAACAGAATGTATTTTTAGTGACACAGGACACAAACAAGGAAGCAAGATGTGTAATTAGGATTATTTATAATAAATATGAATTAATTAGGGCAATTTCTTTAACCATAAAGAATAACTAAATCCTTCAGGACAATGTCACATCAATGCACTGAACTCACTATGTTATCCCTCTAACAGAGCTTCTACATGTTCTCACTGTAATTTCCCCCTCACGAATGAATTTTTGCTAGCACTAATTTGAATGCTGGGGGGAATCAAACGCATTTTACTCGCAGTACTCAAGCTGACTTACCTTTGCTTGAATGACGGCGTACTCACAACGTGGAGGCTTAAAAATAGCCAAATCTTGTACCCAGTCCTTGGTGAATTGGATGTGCGCCTCCAGAGATTTATAATTGCGAAATTGGTGCGCCGTGTATGCTCTGACTCCACAGACAAGGTATGAGAGTAGATCATGCTAAGTCAATAGCGGTTTGGTCTTCAGGGTTTCTACTCCACGGCTATATTTCATACGGGTCCACATTTCAACAATCAAGTACCGTCTCTTTGCATCTGGACAGAATCTGTCTCTATACCGTCATTTTCTTTTGAGCTACGTTTCAGAATGGTTCGTAGCAATCTTGTTTTGATTCGTGACCTGCCAAGATGGTGCTGCGCTCCCACAATGCATTGCGACATTACGTCAACTCCAAAGCCCTTTGCGTGCAGGAGTGTATGCGCATGCGCATTGCCACGGTGGTTTAAAAAATAAAGATATAATGAAAAGTAATTAATAAAAATTAAATATTTAAACATTCCCACAAATGTGCAATGAACGTGCAAAAACTCTCTTTAGTAGTTGTTACTGTTTCTTTCTTTCTTCTTTTTTTTTTTTTTTTTTTGAAAAATAACGACGTCTCTGAGGCGCGAAATCTGACAGCGAGAGGAACGGCCGGATACAGGAGACGGGAAGAAACAAGCCGATTATGTTCGCGTTAATTAAGTGGTTGGAAGATGTAAAATTCTCAATTCTGCCAACTGAACATATACGAGATTTTAATGAGGATGAATAATTAGCCGGCATGGAGGAAACGGACCTTTATTTCGTGGAGTGGCGACAAGAAGCCAAGGCGGGTGGCCAGTCTAAGAAGCCTCCATCATCAAGCTAGCAGGTGCCTTTTCCCATATAATATTACTTTATTCTCGTGTATTTGGAACGGAAGCGTAGAGCTGCCACCCAGGCAAAAGAGAAATATAAGTATATCACGTTATAACGTGAAAAGTTTATCGTTCTAACAATATACTATCATGTTTGAACAACATTGTACGAAAAATGTACATAATTATCACGTCCGTACAATATTGTGCGAACGTGACAATTATGTATATTATAATAACGTGATATTATATTATACAAACATGAAAAGCATAATGTTAGAACAATAAACATTTCACGTCATAACGTGATACAGCTCTATTTTTCTTTTGCCTGGGTGGCAGCTCCACGCTTCCATAATTTGGTAATCAAAATATGTAACTTAATTAATTATATTGTGATGTACTTTTGCCTTTTCTTATTATTCTGCCTTCTCAATAACTATCAAAGCCTATTCACATTTAATTTGGCTTTCACAGAAATCCTACCTCTCCTTCTGGCTACAGAGTACTTACCAAGGTTAGAAACAAAGAACAGTTATGCTTTATTAATGTTCGCTAATTACAATGTTCCACATTTCCTTGCTTTTTAAGTCATTTTTAGGCTTTTTAGAGTTTTTGTTTTTTATTTTTTTAGCAGTAATGTTTCTGCCTATTTATTTCAGCCCATGAAATCGAATGCAGATCTTCCTAATGTGAGATTTACATAAATGTAAGTAATTTTGTTTGTCATTGTCATTAATGTTGTTGCCGTTGTTGTTTTTGTGCAGTTTGCAATCATATAAACCTAGCAAGCATCAGTCAGCACAGTGACTAACCTAAACAGATTCTTGCTTTATTCACATATATTATATGTAATTATATATACCTGCACATTGTACCTAGGGTTGCAGCCACTTGGCCCCACCCCATTGTTGTGACAGCCCTGATTGTACTTATACACTGCATCTGAACAGGGAACAATCTGCCACATTAATGTATTTTTAAGTGACTTGTTTGTAATACATGAATTTGTTTTTTACAGATGTCAAAGTCTCAACCTCATGCTGCCCTCCCCCATCCTCCTAAAGTAAGTATTTGTTGTTGTAGTTTTTTATGCGGTGTCTGTGTCACATGCTAATCATAATTATTGAAATAACTGTTTTCTAACAGATTTTCCAAAACACTAGTTATGTTTGTTGTCATTCAGACCAATACTACTGCTTAGACATTGTTTAGTGGTCATGCATGTTTGACAAGCTCGTTATGATACCAAAACAGTAGGCCTATCACAATAATCGATATATCGACTTAACACACAATACATGTACATGACCTCAATAATTGTTGATGATGTAATTTATCCACCATTATATTTACAAAAATAAAATATAATGATAACAAAACAATAACATTAAATAACATTGTTTTCTATTTGTTAGAAAATTTACTATTTATTCAAGTTTTTAAGGTATCTAATATTTTGATTCCTAATTTCAATGATCTAAATACTTTAAGAATTAGATGTTGGTTTGTCAATTGAAAGTGTGTAGATCTTGCATTATTATGGTGTTATATTATGATTATACATTCAAAGACATAAAATGGTCTTAAAATGACAATGACATAACTTGTCGCAATTGTTTATGGGGCAATATACCGACCAACAAAAAGTCGCTATCGTAACAGGCCTTCAAAACAGACGGTTTTATGATTGATAAATTCAAAAAATAAATACATTTAATTTCTCTGAGATTCTCTAATATTCAGTTACAGTTCACAACACAGTTACCCGTACATGCAGTATTATACTGTAAATATAAATCTCTGCATTTAGCATCCCACTAGAAGCGTCACAGTTACTTCCGGCTTTTTTTTTTTTTTTACAAATACCTGTACTATCACTAACACATTTACTGTTTTACTTTTAGCCTGTGGATACAAATGCAGATTTCCTTAATGTAAGTTGTGCATTTTAATTACATCATGTTATTTTTATTATTATTTATTTATTTATTTTATTTTACATTCAAATATTTCAAGCTTCTTGGTTAAAGAAGCTTGATTGCTAGTAGGTAAAGAATAGTTCACCTATAATTCATATTCCCAATTAATTTCTCACCTCTGATTGAATGCCTTCGTTTGTTTTCCTTTTGACTATAACAAAACATTTTTGCTGGATATATATGGTGAATTTATATGCATAGATACAGTCGTAGTGCTTGACACATGCAAACAGCAGTAGATGTACTAAAAAGGAAATAATTACAATCATGATGTTGATTGCTGATGTCAGTATATATATTTTAGAGGAATGTTTTGTTTTTCACCCAAAATGAACTATATTGCTTCAGAAGAGATTTATTACCCTACCGGACTCTTATATATTGTTTGTTTTTGTTATTTTCAGGTTCAATGGTGCGTGTTCTTCTAATGGCCGCCTTCCCACTGGAGGTTTTGATCCACAGCAATTTAAAAGGTAATCAGCTTTGAAAGTCAGTTCAAATGGTTAGCTAATAGTACTTTAAAAAGCCTACAACTCTGTCACCAGTTTCTTTACCAAAAATTACCCATAAAAGTATCGCTCAATAGCATATATTGTAGTTCAAATGTTTAGTTGTACAAATATCAAATTTTTGGAAATCTAAAACTAGTCAAACACTCAAATGTTCATGCTTTTTATAGGAGGACAGAGCAAAACGGACATCGGCGCAGAGTGAAGAACTGCCCTTGATAAGGACACTATGACAGCCATATATAGTAAGTGAAGACTTTCTGTGTATCTAAAATTGCATACAGCACAAGTAACTTACTTTGCAACCATTAAAATAGGTTGTAAAGTAAGTTACCAATACAAATAGGTGATGATGCATTGTAGTGGTTGGTCTCAGACAAAGAAGGTCAACAATTCAATTCAATTCAATTCAATTTTATTTATATAGCGCCAAATCACAACAAAAGTCGCCTCAAGGCGCTTCATAGATACAGAGAAAAACCCAACAATCATATGACCCCCTATGAGCAAGCACTTTGGCGACAGTGGGAAGGAAAAACTCCCTTTTAACAGGAAGAAACCTCCGGCAGAACCAGGCTCAGGGAGGGGCGGCCATCTGCTGCGACCGGTTGGGGTGAGAGAAGGAAGACAGGATAAAGACATGCTGTGGAAGAGAGACAGAGGTTAATAACAGATATGATTCAATGCAGAGAGGTCTATTAATACATAGTGAGTGAGAAAGGTGACTGGAAAGGAAAAACTCAATGCATCATGGGAATCCCCCGGCAGCCTACATCTATTGCAGCATAACAAAGGGAGGATTCAGGGTCACCTGGTCCAGCCCTAACTATATGCTTTAGAAAAAAGGAAAGTTTTAAGCCTAATCTTAAAAGTAGAGATGGTGTCTGTCTCCCGAATCCAAACTGGAAGCTGGTTCCACAGAAGAGGGGCCTGAAAACTGAAGGCTCTCCCTCCCATTCTACTTTTAAATACTCTAGGAACAACAAGTAGGCCTGCAGAGCGAGAGCGGAGCGCTCTAATAGGGTGATATGGTACTACAAGGTCATTAAGATAAGATGGGGCCTGATTATTTAAGACCTTGTATGTGAGGAGCAGGATTTTGAATTCAATTCTGGATTTAACAGGAAGCCAATGAAGGGAAGCCAAAACAGGAGAAATATGCTCTCTCTTTCTAGTCCCTGTCAGGACTCTTGCTGCAGCATTTTGGATTAGCTGAAGGCTTTTCAGTGAGTTTTTTGGACATCCTGATAATAATGAATTACAGTAGTCCAGCCTGGAAGTAATAAATGCATGAACTAGTTTTTCAGCGTCACTCTGAGACAGGATATTTCTAATTTTAGAGATGTTGCGCAAATGGAAGAAAGCAGTCTTACATATTTGTTTAATATGTGCGTTGAAGGACATGTCCTGGTCAAAAATGACTCCAAGGTTCCTCACCGCGTTACTGGAGGCCAAGGTAATGCCATCCAGAGTAAGAATCTGATTAGATACCATATTTCTAAGATTTTCAGGGCCGAGTACAATAACCTCAGTTTTATCTGAATTAAGAAGCAGAAAGTTAGCGGCCATCCAGGTCTTTATGTCTTTAAGACATTCCTGCAGTTTAACTAATTGGTGTGTGTTATCTGGCTTCATGGACAGATAGAGCTGGGTGTCATCTGCATAGCAGTGAAAATGTATGCTATGTCTTCTAATGATACTGCCTAAGGGAAGCATGTATAATGTAAACAGAATTGGTCCTAGCACTGAACCCTGTGGAACTCCATAATTAACCTCAGTGTGTGAAGAGGACTCTCCATTTACATGCACGAATTGGAGTCTATTAGATAGATATGATACAAACCACTGCAGCGCAGTACTTGTAATACCTACAGCATGTTCTAATCGCTCTAATAGGATATTATGATCAACAGATATTATGGTCAACAGATTTATGAATGCTGGAAGGTAAGGAGAGACGACCAAAAGGGGTGTTAGCATTACTGTAATGTGAACTGGATAGACTTCCCATCTAGGAAAAAAAAGAGGTAAAATTATGCGTAAAATATATCTGTATTAATATCTGTATCTATATAAACAGAAATATCTGTTTGCTAAATGAAGCCAGCTAACATAAATCACATTTTTATTTTAACTCTGATAAAAGTAATAGAACTGTGACTTTTGTTTGTTACAGTGGCGGTAAGGAAGGGGTTTCCCAGCGTGTCCAGAAGGGCTTTGAGGATTGCCGTGAAAGCTGGGGGAACTGAGACTGCTGGAAAAGGAAAAGAAATTACATTTTAAGTATGCTGACTTATGTTCATACAATCACACACACATATACACACACACACACACATATGTGCGTTGGTAAACATGTATTAGCTGGACATTTCGTCTGAATACACACCACACTAGAAGGACATTTTGAATTAACAGGACAGAGGCGGTGTCCTGCTAATTTTGACTGAAATCTAACAACGTAGAGTGGTTTCTATTGGTCCACTAACCCTAAAAAAACAAAATCAAGATGTCGGTTTAATACATATAAACTTGATTTTGTGTTAAATCTGTGTATCACCAAGAGTGTCCCTGGTGGTAGCGTGTGTAATAGCAGGACCTCATGAATATTCACACATGTGTGAATAATAATGAGGCTTGTGTGTAGTTGTCCCGCCAATTCTTACATAGTCCTTCCAATTCACATGTGGGTTAGATAACTGGTAAATGTTCCAAAATGACCACACCAAATGAACCACTGTATGTTGAACTTAATTGTAATAAAAGCCTGCTTTACCTTGTTGGAAAGAAGACATATGAAGCTTTGCTTTTATATGAAACACTAAGGTTTTGTGTAATTATTCACAGTTATACTAAGTAAATACAGTTACGTACTTACAAAGTGGTATGAAAAAGTATTTGACTGATAAGTTATTTATTTTTTGGTTTGTTCTCTCATTTATCTGTTACCAGATTAGATGAAGAGAACCTGAGTGAATACAAATATAGGTTGTTTTCTATTATCTTATTTTTCAAGGGGAAATGCTTTCCTGGCCCTGTGTAAAGAGGATATTGCAATTCTAAAACAAATGTAAAAAAGAGTGACCTTTATTGGGTACACCTTGAACTGCTCGTTAACTACTCACTAATTGGGCAATCACATAGTGGCAACTCAATGCATTTAGGTGTCATGGTCCTGGGTCTCTCGACCCAGCATTTTGAGTTTGTGGTTATTTTTTATTCACTGTTTTAGGTCCTCTTGCCTTCACGTTTATCTGTGTTCCCTGGGTCTTGTGTTCACCCTTTCCCTTCACTGTGTGTTTTGTATTTATTGCTGTCTGTGTTTTGGTTTTTTGCTGCTCCATGCTTTGTTGTTCTGCTTTCTTCAGTGTACAGTTTTGATTATTATTTTCCCATGTTTCGGTTATCATGGTTTGGTGTTCTGTCTCTGTGGCTGTATCCCAATTCAGGGTCTGCAGCCTTAAAATACGCAGCCTTAGCAGTCCACAAGGGCCGCGTACTCAAAGACCGCTAAGGTCGGAAGTGAGAGGCTTGTGAAATGGGACGGTCTAGGCTCCGTCGCACTGCTCAGGTTGCCTAGCAACCATGATACTCACCGCTGGAAACGTTTCTGTTGGATTGTGTGTCCACAGGTGTTTGTACTTTGCGTCACAATAAAATGACGGTAAAAGGCTCCGCCCACTTCCTATCCATGTCTCACCATGCAACGACTTTGTGAATGGACTGGAGAAGTGTAGTGGCAGAGTCCTCCATCAGAAATAAGATATGTGTGTTGACTTTTTATTCTCCCTCAAAAATATTATGCCATGACGTGGCCCAGAGCAGCTCTGCTAACAGGTTATGGGCCCAGCACGCTTCCGCTGCGCAAGTTACCGGCAGGTGTTAAAAGTTTGGCACGATTGAGTGAGTAAGCGTTTTTGTGCATCATGAGCAGACGCACGGCAGAGTCGGGCAGTCGATATTCCCGTTTGCAATTTGATGGAGATGAAAGGAAATATGAGATATGGGAAACGAAGTTCCTTGGTCATCTCAGACTACAAGGTTTGAAAGATGTCATCTTAAAGGCTGAGGGTGATGAAGAAGCCGATGGTGAAGATGATGACAAAAATGCAGAAGCATATGCAGAGTTGATACAATTTCTGGATGACAAAAGTTTATCGTTAGTTATGAGAGATGCAGTTGATGACGGACGGAAGGCCCTAAAAATTTTGAGAGGTCATTATGCAGGAGTGGGCAAGCCAAGGATCATAAGTCTGTACACCGAACTCACTTCTCTCACAAATGAAAAGAATGAAAGTGTGACGGACTATATTATCCGAGCAGAAGCAATTATCACAGCGTTAAAAAATGCGGGTGAGTCACTAACTGATGGACTTCTGATCGCAATGATAATGAAAGGTCTACCAGAGACGTTTAAACCCCTGATTGTGCACGTTACACAGAGTGAAGCAAAAATCACATTTTCAGATTTTAAAGTAAAACTCAGAAGTTATGAAGAAACCGAGCGAATGCGTGTGGCTATAACTAATGACAACGTAATGAGGACAAAAGTGCAATCAGACCAGGATTCTACTTCATGGCGAGCAGATGACCGAAGATCAAAGAATAATGAGATTGTGTGTTTTAAATTTTCGACTAAAGGGACACACTGCAAGAACGTGCCGATCTAGAGTATGGTGCAGTTTTTGCCGGAGTAGTACACACAAAGATGCGACCTGTAGAAGGAAGCTAAGACGGGATGAAGCGAGAGGGGTCGTGGAGAAGGACTACGCGTTCAAGACGGGCTCCAAACCCCAGAGGGTCCCGGACGGCGGCCAAGAGATGCTGAATAACCAGCTATTGGTGGATACGGGAGCGACGTCACATATCTTCACGAAGATCGAGAGTTTTAAGACTTTTGATGACACATTTCAACCCGAGGCTCATTGTGTAGAGTTGGCTGACGGAAGGCGGAGCAGAGGAGCTGCAAAGCGGCGAGGAGATGCTGAGATAAGTATGATCGACAGTAAAGGACGCAGCCACAAGGTAACATTGAAACAAGCACTCTACATTCCATCGTTCCCACAGGACATTTTGTCAGTAAAAGCAGCTACTAGTAACGGAGCCACTGTGGTTTTCAAACACGGGGACAGTTTTCTTAAACATGTTGATGGAACAAAATTCCCTATATATGAACACGAGAGACTGTTCTTTATAAACACTGTGCAAGAGTTTGAAGATAAATGTAATGGATGTTTTGATATGCAAACGTGGCATGAAATCCTAGGACACTGTAATTATGAGGATGTTCAAAATCTGCAAAATGTCGTTGATGGAATGGAAATTAAGGGTAAAATCAACAAAAATATGCAATGTGAAGCCTGTATACAAGGGAAGTTTATTCAAACTAGGAACCGAGAACCGGATGAAAAGGCCAGGGCAGCATTAGAGTTGGTACATACGGATTTGGCTGGTCCGATTACGCCAAACTCTAAAGAAGGGTTTAAGTTTGTTTTGTCGTTTGTTGATGATTATTCAGGTGCAACATTTGTATATAATCTGAAACACAAAAGTGATACAACTCAAGCAACTGAAAGATTTATTGCAGATGTGGCGTCATATGGGAAAATCAAGTGCATTCGTTCTGATAATGGAACTGAATTTACAAGCAGTCAGTTCAGAGATTTATTAAGTAGACACGGCATTAGGCAGGAAACTTCGGCGCCATATTCGCCTCATCAAAACCGAACAGCAGAGAGGAACTGGCGTACACTTTTTGACATGGCGAGATGCATGTTAGTTGAGAGCGAATTGCCAAAGTCTTTATGGCCATATGCAGTACAAACCGCGGGAGTGATTAGGAACCGATGTTTTAACAAACGCACAGGTCAGACAGCGTATAAGATGTTAACTGGAAAAAGACCTGATCTTTCTAGAATGAAAAAATTCGGATCATTGTGCTATGCTTATAAACAAAATAGGGGAAAGCTGGATCCAAGATGCGACAAAGGTGTTTTCTTGGGATATGACAAAAATAGTCCAGCATATTTGATCTATTTCCCAAAAACCGGGAAGGTTGAAAAGCACAGATTGATAAAAATACTAAATCCCGCGACAATGGATCAACAAACACAGAGTGATCAGATGTATGAAGATGAGGTTTATGAATCCAGAAAAGATGGTGAACCCAAACAGACGAAGGATGAGGACATTCCAGATGATAGTGAAAGCAGTCAAACTGAGTCCGAGGTTAAAACTGAGGATAAAGTAGATGCTGGAGCTACACGTTATCCATCCAGAATCAGAAAGAGACCTGATTATTTGAGTGATTATATCACGGATGTGAAAGAGTGTGAAAATGAACAGATGCAAACTAGTGTTGATTATTGCTACAGATTGTTGTGTGAAATACCCACATCATTTAGTGAAGCTATTGTGTCAAGTGAGTCAAAAGAATGGGAAAAAGCGATGAATGAAGAAATTCAATCCCTTAAGGAGAATGACACATTTACTTTAACCACTTTACCAGAGGGTAAGAAAGCAGTGGGGGGTAAATGGGTTTATGCCGTTAAAAAGAACTCAGATGGATCAGACAGATATAAAGCTCGATTTGTGGCTAAAGGTTTTAGTCAAACAAAAGGAGTTGATTATGAGGAGACTTTTTCACCGACTGCTAATTTATCGAGTGTGAGAGTTTTGATGCAGAAAGTGGTTCAGGATGATATGTTGGTTCACCAGATGGATGTAAAAACCGCCTATCTACACGCACCAATAAATGAAGAAATATATATACAACAACCAGAAGGTTTTGAGACAGAATCAAGTGAGACTAATAAACTGGTGTATAGACTAAAGAAATCACTTTATGGGCTGAAGCAATCGGGTCGTAACTGGAACCAAACCTTACATGACTATTTAAGCAGTTGTGGATTTAGACAAAATATTGCTGATCATTGTGTGTATTCAAAAGAAACTGAAAGTGAAAAAGTAATCATCATAGTGTGGGTGGATGATTTACTCATTGCAGCTAACAATGAAAATGTGCTTTCAGGCGTGAAAGAAATGCTCTCTTCTAAATTCCAAATGAAAGATCTGGGGAAACTTAACCATTTTCTAGGAATAGATTTTCTTCAAGAAAAAGAATGTGTCAAAATGTCATAGAAAATATATATTGAGAACATTTTAAAAAGATTTAACATGCAAAACTGTAAGCCAAGGTTAACACCCTGTGAACAGAAATGGACTCATTCTGATAAATTCGAGACATTACCAGATGTGAGGAGATATCGTGAAGCGGTAGGATGTCTTATTTATCTGAGCTATTGTACGCGACCTGATTTAAGCTATGTTGTCAGCAAACTGTCACAACACTTCAATGCGCCAACTGTTGATGATTGGACAGCAGTGAAACATGTTCTGAGGTATCTAAAAGGTAGTCAAGGAAAAGAACTGTGTTTTAGGAAATGTTCAAGTGGAAAACTAGGTCTACAAGCATACAGTGATGCAGACTGGGCATCCGATGTTTCTGATAGACGCAGTATGACAGGTTATTGTGTAAGCCTAAATGAAAATGGTCCTTTGATATCATGGAAAACCAAAAAGCAGACAACTACAGCACTATCAACTTGTGAAGCCGAATACATGGCATTAGCAGCAACAATTCAGGAGTGTATGTATTTGACTTATTTGATTCAAGATCTTGATGAGTTTGAGTATGAAATACCTATGATATTGGAGGACAATCAGGGAACAATCGCTTTGTCAAAAAATCCAGTGAACAGACAAAGATGTAAACACATTGATGTGAAATATCATTTTATAAGGTCAGCTGTACATGAAAGGAAAGTGCTCATTGATTACTGTCCAACTGAGTCAATGGTAGCAGATATGATGACGAAACCAGTTTCAAAGTCTAAGTTAGACAAATTCTCTGTATTTGTGTTTGGAATGTAAGATGTTTTTTTCGGAGGACTGTTTTTCCCCAACCTGTGTACAAGTGGGGGTGTTGGATTGTGTGTCCACAGGTGTTTGTACTTTGCGTCACAATAAAATGACGGTAAAAGGCTCCGCCCACTTCCTATCCATGTCTCACCATGCAACGACTTTGTGAATGGACTGGAGAAGTGTAGTGGCAGAGTCCTCCATCAGAAATAAGATATGTGTGTTGACTTTTTATTCTCCCTCAAAAATATTATGCCATGACGTGGCCCAGAGCAGCTCTGCTAACAGTTTCATACAGTATTGTTTGACAGAAATAAAGGAGAAAATTCATTTGTTTTTGTTCATGTGTTTGTTTTTCTATGAGCTTTGATGTGATAAGTATCTGAGGCTGAGACCACGGGACTGTAAAACATGATTGTTGGGCTTCATTTCTGTACTGAACAGTCATTTTAAAATTAGTTAGTAATTAACAATTAACTAATGTTGTTCATGAAACTAAAGTGGCAATGGCAATGAAAATATAATATGGCCAATATTAAAGTTATTATTATATTAATCATTACTTGTTATTACAGCAGTGAACTTGAACTCTGTGTCAAATACTGAGCTTCAGTAAAGATTCAAGTTGCAGTTATTTATATTTCCCATCACCTTAAATCTTCACTCAAAGACAAGTATCTTTGACAGTGTATATATCGATGTATTATATATAAGAGACAAATGTTGTTCTTTTAATATGTTGGTATTACTAAATTTGGCTCAATGCTGACATATATGTGTAAAAATAAAATGTACGAGCTGTGATAACCGTTTGTGATAGAATGAAGAGTAGACTGATATATTAAATATTCCTTTATTGAGTGAGGAAATCAGACCATGTCATGTCATAACTGCTTTAAGTCCTACAAAATAGATATCAGAGCCTTAAACAGGCTGACTTCTGCTAAATGGGTCAAACTGGGCACAAAGTATACAAACACATAACATATTTATAGAATATGATGGAACACTATAGATCAACTTACCTCAGAATATATAAAGCATAGAAATAATTACAGCAATATGATCCAACAAACACAGCAGTACTACTAATGCAAAATACTCAAAGCTTCCTAGAACTGAAACAAACATGGACATTTATTTTGAGGTCCATTCTGCTGCTGATACATACTTTAGGTTTGTGAATATTAAACTTGTTCCTGCCTTTCATAGTGTTTCCCTTGAAGGCCCTGAGTACTTTCTCCCACACTAAAAACACTGGAATGACAACATTATTTGAACATGACCTAATCAGACTGATTCAGGACAGACAATGAGTTCTTTTAACCTTTTCTAGCGTCCTTCACACAGAGGGAACAGTCTGTCTATTCTCTCCATCTGTCAGCTGCTGCTGGCTCTTCCTCCTCCTCTTCCTCACACACTGCTGAGTTTGTCCTGGTGGATCATCAGGGGTGCAAAGCCTCACAGATGATGTGCAGCAGTGGGTTCCTCAGTTTGTCCTCACTCTGGACACTTGCAGTTGTCACACATGGAAATCAAATGTGTGATAAGCTGCAGGATTCAAACACAAGTGTAACTTATAAATACATGTTCATACTTTTATTCCACAATCAGAGAGAAAGAAAAGGAGAGAGAGTGCAGGACAGACAGACAGGTGACAGTCTCAGGTGTACACACTGCTACAAAACAGCAAAAGAGAAGGAGGATTTAGTGTTTGTGTTATTCCGAGTGCTAAACAAGAAGAGTTCCCAGATGGTACAGTGGACACATGTGTGACTCCTGTGATTAAAGCTTCTTTCTTTCAGCTTAACGAGTGAAACAAACGTTCAAACACACGTTAAAGTCCGTTTGGCTCGACACCACCGAACAGAGGCAGCAATATAACATAGCTAACATTAACAGTGCAGTGAATCCTCCTTGTGCCGTGATATTCAGGACTGCAAACCGAGCAGCATCACTAACACAAACACTAAATCCTCCTTCTCTTGTGCTGTTTTGTAGCAGTGTATACACCTGAGACTGTCACCTGTCTGTCTGTCCTGCACTCTCTCTCTTTTTCTTTCTCTCTGATTGTGGAATAAAAGTATGAACATGTATTTATAAGTTACACTTGTGTTTGAATCCTGCAGCTTATCACATATTTGATTTCCATGTGTGACAACTGCAAGTGTCCAGAGTGACGACAGACTGAGGGATCCACTGCTGCACACCATCTGTGAGGCTTTGCAGCCCTGATGATCCACCAGGACAAACTCAGCAGTGTGTGAGGAAGAGGAGGAGGAAGAGCCAGCAGCAGCTGACAGATGGAGAGAATAGACAGACTGTTCCCTGTTTATGAAGGACTGCTAGAAAAGTTTAAAATAACTAATTGTCTGTCCTGAATCAGTCTTATTAGGTAATGTTCAAATAATGTTATCATTCCAGTGTTTTCAGTGTGGGAGAAAGTACTCAGGGCCTTCAAGTTACACACTACGAAAGGCAGCAACAAGTTTAATATTCAGAAACCTAAAGTATGTATCAGCAGCAAAATGGAGCTAAAAATAAATGTTTGTTTCACTTCTATGAAGCTTTGAGTATTTTGGATTAGTAGCACTGCTGTGTTTGTTGCATCATATTGCTGTAATTGTTTATATGCTTTATATATTCTGAGGTAAGTTGATCTATAGTGTTACATCATATTCTATAAGGATGTTATGTGTTTGTTTACTTTCTGTCCAGTTTGACCCATTTAGCAGAAGTCAGCCTGTTTAAGGCTCTGATATCTATTCTGTATGACCTAAAGCAGTTATGACATGGTCTGATTTTCTCACCCAATAAAGGAATATTTAATATATCAGTCTACTCTTTGTTTATCAGAAACAGTTATCACAGCTCGTACATTTTCTTTTTACACATATATGTAAGCATTGAGCCAAATTTAGTAATGCCAACATATCAAACGGACAATATTTGTCTCTTATATATGATACATCTGTATATACACTGTCAAAGATACTTGTCTTTGAGTGAAGGTTTAAGGTCATAGGACATATAAATAACTGCAACTTGAATCTTTACTGAAAATCAGTATTTGACACAGAGTTCACTCACATGAATTTCACTCACATGTGCTGTAGAAGTGATTTGATTTGAGAGTTCAAACTCACTGCTGTAATGGCTTATGATGATTAATATAATAACTATAATATTGGCCATATCATATTTACACTGACTTTAGTCTCATGAACAACATTAGCTAATTGTTATTTACTAGCTAATCTTAAATGACTGCAGTACAAATATGAAGGCCAACAATCATGTTTTACAGTCCTGTGGTCTCAGCCTCAGATACTTATTAAATCACACAAAGCTCGTGTAGAAACAAACACACAAACAAAATATGTTCTCTTTCATTTCTGTCAAACAAAACTGTATGAAACGTTTCCAGCGATTGGTGTTATGGTTGCTAGGCAACCTGGGCAGCGCGATGGAGGCTAGACCGTCCCATTTCACAAGCCTCTTACTTCCGGCCTTAGCGGTCTTTGAGTACGCAGCCTTTGAGGATCGTTGAGGCTGCGTACTTTAAGGCTGCAGACCCTGAATTGGGATACAGCCTTTGTCTCATGTCAGTGTTTTCAGTTTTGCTTCCTTGGTCTCGTTAGCCCTGATGTCTCCCACCAGTGTTCACCTCCTGCCTCTCATTCCCCTCGTTATGCCCTGTGTATTTTAGCCCTGTATTTTCTGTGCTCCCTGTCGCGTCGTAAACGGCACTAATCCTGTGCTGTGTGTCTCCCCGTGGATTAGTTTTGTATTGTCTCTTATTTTCCAACCAGCAATAAAGCTGCCGTTTTTGAGTTTCACTCCAGTCTTCCGAGAGTCTGCATTTTGGGTCCTTTTCCTCGTTCCTGCCTGCACACAGCTGAACTATGACATTTAGGTATGTAGACATGGTCTACATACATACCTGCATGTTAGACCTAATCCCGAACCAAACTATTTAAAGCGGTATTTCCTTTAATTGTTGCTCCAGTTTTGGATATAATGAATTTATTTTTAGAAAATGGATACGTACCATAGGATTTTAAGGTTGCTGTAATTAAACCTCTATTTAAGAAACCCTCTTTTAATCAAGACAACTTAATGAACTATAGACCTATATCTAATCTTCCCTTCATATCTAAAATTCTTGAGGTAATAGTTGCCAATCAGGTGTGTTAGCACTTAAACAATAACGACCTGTTTGAAGAGTTTCAATCTGGCTTTAGAGCTCATCATAGCACTGAAACAGCTCTGGTGAAAGTTACTAATGATATTCTCATGGCCTCAGATAATGGACTGGTGACCATTCTGGTTCTACTGGACCTCAGTGCTGTTTTTGACACATTCAATCACAATATTCTCATAGAAAGGTTTGAAAATGTTGCAGGGATCAAAGGAACAGCACTAGGCTGGTTTAAATCTTACTTGTCCAACAGACTCAAGGTTTGTTTACGTAAATGATAAATCCTCTTCAACCTCTATGGTTACTTGTGGCGTACACCACAGGGTTCTGTACATGGACTGATCCTTTTTACTATATATATGTTCCCTATTGGTAAAATCATTAGACAGCATGGGATAAATTTCCATAGCTATGCACACCTAAATCCTGATGAACCTAATCAGTTATAAAGATTACGGGCATGCTTGGAAGACATAAAAACCTGGATGTCTTCAAACTTCCTCCTTTTGAATTCCGACAAGACAGAAGTTGTCTTTGGACCAGAAGCTCAGAAAAACAAATTACTTGGTCAGTCCCTTCATCTGGATGGCATTAAATTAGCCTCCAGTAATAAAGCAAAGAACCTCTGTGTTATTTTTTGACAAAGACATGTCATTTAGATCTGACATGAAAGAGGTTTCTAGGGTCTCCTCCTTCCACCTCCGTAATATTGCTAAAATTAGAAACATCCCATCCAGGAGTGATGCTGAAAAACTAGTTGATGCCTTTGTTACTTCAAGGCTGCATTACTATAACTCTTAACTATCAGGAAGTCCACATAATGCAACTAAAAGTCTTCAGCTGATCCAAAATGCTGCAGCCAGGGTTCTGATGAATATCAAAAGAACAGATGACATCTCCTCCCGTGTTTTAAATGCACTTTAGAACAGCACGCAGCAACACTACATATGAGCGAGCGGAGGGAGGCATGGGGTCTTCACAGAGCCCCACTCTCTGCCAGCCGTCAGGGCGGGGGGGCCTGAAGGTGGAATTGGCCATCTGATCGAGGCCTGGGTTGCAGCGGCCCCCTGCCACTGCGGAGCCGGGGACGGTCTGCTTGATTTCCACCTCAGGGAGGAGGGCAACATCTGGGTCTGGGTATGAGTTCCCCCTCCGGGGCAAGAATACCTGGACCTGGGATGTAGAGAATGTTTGGGGAGTGTGATTGTGTGTACAGTGTCCATTTATGTCTGTGTCCACGTTGGGTGAGGGCCGAGTGTTTGTGGTTGTGTGTATGAGGGTGGGAAGGTATGTTTGTGTCTGCCGTACACATCACCACAAACAACACCACAAGCAGAGCACAAGTTTTAAGCCAGCGTGGTGTGATTATAGATGCCGTGCAGGTGGGTCCATCTCACATGCAGCGGCATCGCAGAACACGCCCCGCCACATACCCTCTTCCCCCGACTAAGACCGAGGAGCCACCTCCCCCCCCCCTCCATGAGCAAGCGAGGGAATAGGCCTGGAGCATCAGCGCCCCAGCCCAGCCACGGGGAAGTGACTACCTGGGCGTTCGCCTGTAGATCTAGCGGCGCTGGTGACGAGGTGGTTCCAGGGACCGCCCACGCTTCCAGCGGCACCCCCATCCCGCTAGCGCACCAGCCTGTGGCTCACCTGAGCCGGTCGTTCCCTCGCGCTGTCCAACAATTACAATAATTATACGGTTGCTGTAACAGATTGTAGATACAATGCAGGTGAGTCCATCTCACCTGCAGCAGCATCCCAGACCAGCCACAATAATAAAGATTTTTCTATTTCATTATAAACTTTGTCCTAATTATGTCATGAGTTTTTACTATTTAAAAAGAAAAAGAAAGCATCACAAAAACACTTAAGGTCATGAAAATTAATTGTATTGCTGCAATACTTAAATATCTGTGGTCTAATCTATTTTTATTCACCAATCTCATTGTAGCAATAATATGCCTTTTTGGTCCAAGTTAATTATTTGAATTTTAAAACTCTTTTAGCCAAATAACTTTGAAGTTGTTACTAAAACTCATCATCCCCATTTACTACTTTTGTTTCATTCTTTAAAAATTTAGAAGCATAAATATCAGTCTTTTGGAAAAATTACATTTTATACAGTATTATTAAGTCTACATATTCCAAGTGAGTTATGTCAGAATGCACTAGAGCAATTTAACTCTATTACATCATAGCATTCTATTTGCAAGAATCCCAGTGTTAATCCACTGTTCTTGGCCAATGATATCCACTCCTCAGCACTATGGGGGTGCTAATGTACATCTACGCTGGTTGCCAACCACCATGAACATTTAAAGAGCAGAAGAAGAAGAAGAGGACACTAAAGAGTTCAGGTGCACGACATGAGGATTTAATGAGACAGCTTTTATCTTACTGCTTTCGTGGAAGATCAGGTGAGAACCATACAAATTCCCTTACACATGATGTTTATATAAATATATTCATCCAATAAAGCAAAGTAATATAGGTTATTATATTACGTTCGGATACACCAAAGCATCTAATTTTTGACAGTTTAGCTAGCCAGCATGCTAGTAGCAAAAGTTTGACATTCTGTTGCTGTTGGTTTGATTAATTTTGGTTTTAGCATCACAAAACTTGTGGTTTTAAAACTAGTGAGATCTGTTTTCAGAAAATATTTTACAAATGAAACAAAAACTGTAGGACAAATATGCTTATTGTTCAACCATACTAAATCATTATTTTAATTTATAACTTTAAGAAATATAAAAGGTTAAGGAAATGTGGATATGAAAATTAACTCATTAAGATTTGCAGTAACCTTAGACCAAATAAAATATACGAAACAGAACTTCCACAGGTAGGGCATGCAGCCTCTGACACACAGTGATACAAGATAGGAGGAACTGTTGGGAAACACAGATATTTGGAACCTTTAGGGGAGCTCTCCCCAACATAAATAGATTTTTCGATCTGTTTATTTCTATGTCTACATACATTTTGTAGTATAATGTGTTATTTCTAAAGTCATTAATACCTGATCTTTGCAGGGGATGGCGGCAACAAGGCCACGGAGAGCTAAAATAAATCCCATACAAGATGCTAGGTATTACTGCTCCTTAGGTGAAGACAAGGCAGGATTTGATGTGAGGTATATTGATTCATTTAAAGGTGAGTTGATTCCAAAGAATGCAGTCAGCTTCTCAAAATAGAAATTTTTATGTTTTTTGTAGTTTTTTTGTAGCATACCATGCATGAGAAAATTAATAATCACGAATATAATTATACTTGTTTTATTATTATTATTATTATATTTCTATTTTTTCCTTGTCTTTCCCCAAGGAATTATGAACATGTTACATGTTCCAAAATAAATAATACAATATAATCAAATAAAAAACATTTAAAAACAAGAAGGATTTTAATTAAATGGTTTATAGTTTATTGCCCAATTTGTTTTTGATGTGTGTCTTTAGGTCGCGGTGTGTTCAGCTGTCGGTCATTTCAAAAGGGAGATTTTCTTTTTGAGTACAGAGGACAAATCATAACTAAAGAGGAACAAGAAAACCGAATGAAACTTTACCATGATGCACTCAAGGTTTTCATATTTGATTTCAAGTTCAATGGAAAACAGTTATGGTATGTAACTGCTTTGATAAAGGATAAAATACATGAGGTTTACAAATTATAATATTCAAATAATATTTTGAATTGAATATTAAAATGTTATTCAGACGTTCTACAACCTAATATACTTAATGACTTTCTTTACAGAGTGTAATTGTTATTGTATACTTTTTTAGTGTTGATGCTACCAGAGAGGACGGCTCACTTGGCAGACTTGTAAATGACAATGTGAATCCAAACAGTAAAATGACAGTTACCAGAGTGGATGGAAGGCCCCATCTCTGTTTGTTTGCAATCAAAGATATTGGTCCAGGAGAAGAAATCACCTATAACTATGGTGATTCCAACTGGCCATGGAGAAGCAAGGTATAATGTAAATAGTACAGTATAAGTATAAATAGTATTAAATGAATAAAGGCTATACTGAAAAGTATGCATACACACACGGGTCCTGTGTAATACTCAACTGGACAGGTCCAGACATTAGGAGGACTGTATTCATCTTGGCTAGACCCAAAGACTGCCATTCATTATTCATGCTTCTTCCTTAGAAATCCAACATGGTGGCATCTCAGGCTGTGGATGAGATTGCAGCCAGTTCCTCTCCTAACGACGCAACAAAGGTAAATTGGAGTTTCAGTGTCAGATTGTTTTAGTTGTAGACTGAGGTGCTAGTTATTAGGCAGTATTGAGGTATGTGGGTCCTTGGTTATCTTGACCAAGTAAGATGCACGCATTAGGAGGACTGAGATTTGAAACAGGAAGTATAAACAACTGAGTTCTACCTACAAGTGCGCCCACACACACGGGTCCTGTGTATTACTCAACTGGACAGGTCCAGACATTAGGAGGACTGAGTTTAGAAATGAATTCAGATCAATGAGAGTTACTCTGGCAATTGTGCATACACACACGGGTCCTGTGTATTACTCAACTGGACAGGTCCAGACATTAGGAGGACTGTATTCATCTTGGCTAGACCCAAAGACTGCCATTCATTATTCACGCTTCTTCCTTAGAAATCCAACATGGTGCCATCTCAGGCTGTGGATGAGAATGCAGCCAGTTCCTCTCCTAACGACGCAACAAAGGTAAATTGGAGTTTCAGTGTCAGATTGTTTTAGTTGTAGACTGAGGTGCTAGTTATTAGGCAGTATTGAGGTATGTGGGTCCTTGGTTATCTTGACCAAGTAAGATGCACGCATTAGGAGGACTGAGATTTGAAACAGGAAGTATAAACAACTGAGTTCTACCTACAAGTGCGCCCACACACACGGGTCCTGTGTATTACTCAACTGGACAGGTCCAGACATTAGGAGGACTGAGTTTAGAAATGAATTCAGATCAATGAGAGTTACTCTGGCAATTGTGCATACACACACGGGTCCTGTGTATTACTCAACTGGACAGGTCCAGACATTAGGAGGACTGTATTCATCTTGGCTAGACCCAAAGACTGCCATTCATTATTCACGCTTCTTCCTTAGAAATCCAACATGGTGCCATCTCAGGCTGTGGATGAGAATGCAGCCAGTTCCTCTCCTAACGACGCAACAAAGGTAAATTGGAGTTTCAGTGTCAGATTGTTTTAGTTGTAGACTGAGGTGCTAGTTATTAGGCAGTATTGAGGTATGTGGGTCCTTGGTTATCTTGACCAAGTAAGATGCACGCATTAGGAGGACTGAGATTTGAAACAAGAAGTATGAAACCCCAACCCTAAATCTGGTTTGCATAAAGACGTAGTTCTCGGCTTGGTTGAAATGAACTCTGATGTAGTTAGATCGCATATTTGAATTTCAGCTGATCAAGGAGCAAGAATGAAGCTTACTATAGGAAGGAGCATGTAAATACAACCGAAACAATCGCTAAACTCTTTCCTGTTAATGCTAAGCACATTTATGTAACATTGTTGTGTAAAGGCCATCCGTTATGTCTTGATGGATTCATGACTTCATGATTTAATTATACTTTTTTACACTCCCAGTCAAAACTTTGGACACATCTTCTCATTTCAGAAAGAACAAATTGTAAGTCTAATCTTTTTTGGGTGTTGTGGGTCCACAATGAATTTTCTTTTCATTGTGGTTTTGTAATATATACCATAATATAAAACCTAGAAGAACAAATTGTTTTGAAAATTGATCTATATACAGCAGGTATTTTTCCCTTTAAATTTTGCATTGCAAAAGTTACAAAAATTGATTTAATAGTTTTAGTAACACTTGAACCTGTTTTTTTTTTTTTTTTTTTTTTTTTTTTTTTTTTTCTTCCGTCCTTAACTCCTTTTTAAAGAGGAACCAAAACAACTATTTGGTTGTGATATTTTACATCACAAAAGTATGAATTTTGTTTTTGATTACACTGTTTTTTTTTTTTGTTTTTTTTTACCAAACAGGACTGCGATCATGATCTAGTCCCTGACGAAATGTCAAGTTTAGAAAAATGTTTTGCATGTGGAGGACCTTTTTCGCCTCTGAAATGGAGTGGTGTGAGATGTGAAGGTAATTATTTAATTATGGAAGGTTGGGTACATTAGAATATCTTAAATATGATCCATAAGGAACACTATAAAAACTAATCCATAAGTAAATATGATATATGTTCATAATGAACCTTTTACATCTGCACTTTTTACATATTTACTTACCATGTCATTATTAAAGCTGCTATACCCAATTTGCAAAAACAAGTTAGCTTAACATATTTTTTTTTCATGTTCATAACAACATTTTAACAAAGCATAGCTATAAATGTTGTTTGGAGATTAAAGAAAAAAAAATGAAGTGGTTCTGTTGCATTTGTCTAAAACCATCAGCCAATAACATGGCTCAGTCCAGAAAAACGATAGAACAGTCTTTCCTGACTCCTTAAATTCTACATTAACATGGCTCCACCACACTATGCACTGGCCTGTTTAGCAGCAAAGCACACCAGGGGGTGTGGCCTATGGATAATATCCAATGGGAGGGGGGAGCCTTCTTGACTGTGTTTATGCTTCCATCTAGCCTGTTTTTTTTAAATTGGGGAAAGCGGCTTTAACTACCTTTCTTTTATTAACTTAATTTTTCTCTGTCTAGTTTGCTACCAGTCCTGGCACAAAAGATGTTATGTTAGCCACAAGGTGAACCTCACTGAACCTCTTCCAGAGGTAAGTGTTTTTGCAGAATTCTTCTCAGTAAAATATGTAAGGTAAACAAAGTCTTACTTTGTGTTTTTGATTGTTATTAGGTCTTTAGTGAAGATAGTTCAAGTGAGGGGGCTTCATCAGAAGAGGAATATGTGCCAGATTCTATAGCTGACTCAGACAGCTCATGGGACAACAAATCAGAGCCTTTAAATATAAGTTGCAAACAAGTACAGAACTCTGAGATCTCCAGCAGTCAATCTGCTTGCAAAACGAAAAGACCTCGCCTAGAAAGTTTTTTAGAGAGAGTAGGACAAAGAATTTCAGAAGAAGATCAATATCTGAAGATGGAATTGGCACAAGACAGCTCGACGTATCAGGGGTTATTGCCACAGCAGAAAAGTCTGATGCTGAAGGCATTGTTGATGACTCTAATACTACGGCTGAAGATTCCTTAAAAACATCCTCCTCACTAAGAAACAAAACATACTGCTACATTTGTGGAAAACTACAGACAAAGTTTACACGTCATTTAAAAACTCATGAGAAATCACATGCAGATGTTGCTCGAGTTTTAAGTCTTCCCAAGAAGTCCAAAGACCGTTTGAAAATGCTTTCTAAGCTGCGAAACAAAGGAAACCACAGACATAACTCGGAGGTCATCGCAAGTGGGATTGGATCATTAAAAACCAGACGCACATCAAAAAAACCCTACAAAGGAAAAGACTATATTCACTGCATTTATTGCGAGGCATTATATCTTAAAAGAGATCTTTGGAGACATGTTCGTAAATGTTCTTCAAAACCAGTGGAGGCCAATTCAGAGGGGGGACGAAAAAAGGTCTTGTCCCTGGCCTGTATGAGTGAGTCAGCTCTGTGTCAGCAAGTTTCCCCCGGTGTTTGGAAGATATTAGCTGTCATGAAAGATGATGAAATAACTTCTACTGTGCGAAGTGACTTCTCTATTCTTCAGCTTGCTCAATCATTCTTTAACAAACATGGGAAAGATCCCACCAAATTTGACTACATTCGCCAGACACTCCGAGAATGTGGAAGACTTCTGCTCACACTTCGGAAAGAATGCTCAATACACACTTTTGAGGATGCTGTAAGACCTGCAAATTTCAATGTGGTTATCAAAGCTGTTAAGAAGGTGTGTGGGTATGATGAAGAAAAGAACTGCTACTCGACTCCAAGCCTTGCTTTAAAGTTGGGACACTCACTGCAGAAAGTCTGTGATATTATACATTGCAGAGCACTGATGGCAGAAGACAGTGCACTGATAAAGTCAACCCAGAGTTTCAAAACCCTTTATGCTACAAAGTGGTCAGAACTCATCTCCCATACTGCATTAACCACACTAAACGAGCGGCACTTCAACAAGCCTTCCACACTTCCTTTCACAGAAGATGTTCAGCGTCTTCATAGACATCTGGAGAAGACTACAGAACAAGCACTGAAGGACTTGGAAGAGCATAGTTCACCAAAATCATACAGTGAACTTTGTAAAGCTACCATGGCAAATGTAATACTATTTAACAGGAGAAGAGGGGGAGAAATTTCAAAGATGACACTGAATGGCTTCCAGGAGAGAGACACTAGTACCCTGCACAAGGATGTTGCAATTGGACTGACAAAATTTGAACTTTACCTTTGTCAACACTTCAGTCGTGTAGAATTGAGGGGTAAACGAGGACGCAAGGTTGCAGTGCTACTTTCACCAGACATGGTGAATGCCATAACACGGCTGACAGAGAAAAGACAAGACTGTGGTGTTCTGGCAGAAAACATATTCCTGTTTGCCAGACCTCATTGTCTGACTCCCTACAGAGGACAGGACTGTTTGAGGATTTATGCGACTGAATGTGGGGCTGAAAACCCTGAACACCTACGTTCAACGCAGTTGCGCAAACATGTCGCAACTTTGTCTCAGATCTTAAACCTCAAGAATCACGAGTTAGACCAAGTTGCCAACTTCCTAGGTCATGATATTCGTGTTCATCGCGAATATTATAGACTTCCAGAGGCTACTACCCAGCTTGCCAAAATATCCAAACTACTGATTGCCATGGAGAAAGGGTCTCTCAAAAGCCTTCAAGGCAAAACACTTGAAGAGATTGAAATCGAAGGTAAAGTGGTGTTAAGAATTATACACGTTTCCTGCACTATAACCTTATAATTCATTAAGACAATCTTTTATTTTGTTAGATAACCTACAGTTGACAGATTCAAGTGAAGAAAGTGAGGTCGGAGCGGAGCGTGAGGAGGTCGGAGCGGAGCGTGAGGAGGTCGGAGCGGAGCGTGAGGAGGTCGGAGCGGAGCGTGAGGAGGTCGGAGCGGAGCGTGAGGAGGTCGGAGCGGAGCGTGAGGAGGTCGGAGCGGAGCGTGAGGAGGTCGGAGCGGAGCGTGAGGTCAATGAAGGAAATCTTGTATATCCACAGATTGGTAAGTACAATGTGATTAGTCTCAACTTTGTTCAATTTATGAAATCACATGACTAATAGACTTTATTACAGATTCTATAGATACTAGAATGATGAAGAAAGTTGTCAAGGAACCTCCAGGTATGTGTTTGTCATCATTTATTGAAGCTTTTACCTTTTGTAACTACTTCCTAGACACTTTTGCTATCTTTGCTATCTTTATGTAAAAAAAAAAAAAAAGATAATTCATTACTATCATTTTTCCAGTGATTGTTACCTTTGTCCAAATGGTAATTTAAAGAAAGTCAAGGATCTTTCTAAAGACCAGCTCAACAGAATAGAAAGGTCAGTTTTGGAGGATGGTCAGGTAGGAAATGCTAGTTTGAACAGGTGATTTTGAGCTGTGATTTAAAGTTCTAGAGAGAATCTAATGAGCAGAGGAAGTTCCAGAGGGTGCAATTAGCAGTGGCAAAGGATTGTACCCTCAGATTTATGATTTTGATGATGGGGGTAAGGAGGTTAGTGTTAGCAGTGTTGTGGGAGAGTGACAGTAAAGACAATCCCTCAGGGTGGCGGGGGCGAGGTTGTTGAAGGCTTAAAAGTTGATTAGGAGTTTGCACTCAATACTATAGTCAGTGTGCAGCCAGTAATGTTCTTTTTAGGATGTGGTGATATAGTCTCTAGAGTGAGTGCAGTAGAGTAAGGGGGCAGCAGAGTTCTTAATAGATTGCAGTTCTTGGAGGTGAGTTTGGGGAAAGCAAAGATGCTGGGATTCTTTTTGAGGGTGGAGAGAATGGATAGGATTAGGAAGAACAATATCATTGGGACTGCACATGTTGGAAAAAATGTCTACATTGTTCTACATTGGCCAGGTTGAGGTTGTGTTGGGCATGTGCAAACAAGGGACAGTGAGGAAGGTTTGTTGAAGGATGTTAGAAAGGAAGCTGCCCTGCAGGAGACAGAAGGAGATGAGATTAATCAAGAGAGATGAAAATAGTTGGTGTGTGGAGGGCTGATCTACTACTCTTTATTTACCTGGTTTGCGCTTCTGAAGTATTCCCTCTACGCTCTCATCCTCTTTCTACAGTAAATCAGTGGTGAGTGGAAAGTTGACCAGTCACCGGAGTAGTGATGGGTCGTTCGCGAACGAAATGGCTCTTAGAGCTGGTTCTTTGAAGTGAACGATGCGAGCCGGCTCCTTATTGGGAGCCGTGGATTTTTTTTTTTTTACTTTCTCTTGCCCTCTCTCTCACTTTTTTCGCTGCACGTCAGCCTTGTGTTTGCGCTGAGTAGAGACGGGAGGGGCGCAAACAGAGCCTTGCGTTTGCACCCCTCCCGCCTCTGAGCAGAGGGAGGAGCTAGGGGCGGTAGTTACACTCGCAACAGCAGTAGCACACGAAAAGAGCAGCAGGGAGAGAGAGAGAAAGAGAGCCGGGAGCAACAACAAGAGACAATGTCGTCACATTAGAAAGGTGGAGTAAAGAAAATGAGTGACACCAAGAAAAGAAGCAAAATCTAGAACCATTTAAATTTTACTGACAATACATAGGCAGAGTGTAGAGTCTGCAAGAAAAGGATATCATATAGAGCCGGTGCACGGGCACCTGAAAACTGTCCACTCATCAGTGCGATGGGAAGATAAAACACAGTGAATTAAGTGTGATATAAGTGAAGCTGCCAGTGTGTCTACCCACTGAGCTGAGCACTGGGCACTTGGTATTTTTAAATTTAAAGTTTAAATTTTAAAAGTTAAATTGTAAATGGTAGGTTTTTGTATTTTATAATTTATTTTTTAAATTTTATTTGGAGTGAATAAATAAAAGCAGATTTATATAATGAACATATATACATAGAAAACACGTTTTTAAACATTAGTAATTCATTTTGTGCATAATTTTATATTGTTGTTAATAATAAATGAATGAAAGCAACAAAATAACCTGAAGAGCCGGTTCGGGAGCCGAAAGAGCCGGCTCTTTTTAGTGAGCCGAGCCGAGAGAGCCGGATCTCTAAAAAGAGCCGGAAATCCCATCACTACACCGGAGTCTTGTTTGGAGAAAAATTCAGCCTTGTATCTTTTAATATCAGCTGTAATAGCTCTAGCCATATTCCACATTCACATGTGTCACCTTAAACTAAAAGTCATAGTTGCGACTCTGGATTTATCTTAGAAACCATATTCAAGATTTCAAGGTCCATTAGTTGCTTGACCACATTCAGGAGCATTTGACATTACATTATAAGAGATTTAATACAACAAATATATGCTTACTGTTTTGTTTTGTTTTTCAGCACAAAGTAAAAATGGAGCGGGTAAGGTCATTGAACCCAACAGAATACTAAACAAGGAGATGAAGCCAAGCAGTAAGAAGAAAACAAATAAACAATCTGGTAAATGGTGACATGCATACAAAAGTCACTTAAGCACAAATGTAAACTTCATGCATTTTTGAACCCAGTTATCCACACCACCCAAGCCAGTATGGTGACTATGCTCATCTTTCTGCCAGGGACCGTACCATAATTCTACAACTTGGTTAGACAATTATATTAACCTACTTGGTAAGGTAAAACATAAATCACATTCAATGTGGAACAATACCTTGTATTAAGTAATGGGATAAATGTTTAAATTACTTTCCCTATGCCTGTTTTAATCTGTAATACATTTAAATACTTATCATTTTCAAAACAGCAATGCACCAAAACAATTAATAAACAAAGCAATGAGAACATATTATGATTTGGGTTTTTAATTTTGAGGATTCCTCAACCATTGGGCTTCTACATTATCTCCATACTCTGAACATCATCTTATTCCCATAGGCAGAATCTGGATAATATTGGAAAATTTGGGCTGGTTTGGCTAATTGTGGGCTGTAACCTGAACGTCTTGAAGAAAATTATGTTCACTGAAAAAACCTGAAGGCCCACCTCATGGTCAGGCAGGGTCCACCCTTGTTTTTAAATAAACATTTGAGTCAGACAGTTATATATGAAATGTTTGAGTATATGTTATACATTTCAAATTATTACAATATCATGCTATACATGTTTTTTGTTGTATAACGGTGTGTGGAATAAAATGCTCTCCATCCATAGTGATTTGCCATAGCTATTTATTGGAATTCTGACTTAATGTGGGCTACCTTTCAGAATTTTACATTTAAATAAATGTATTCATCCATTGTAATAAGTATTTAAACAGTCAGCATTACAGGATTTATACCAAAGAAACACTGTTACAACAAATTCACCTTAAAGGGGACATATTATGCAAAACCCACTTTTTTTTGTTGCTTTTGTATGTATATTTGGTTATGAATTGCCTCCCGACTCCTTAAGTGTAGGTTTTCAACAACTAAAAAAGGAGCTCTTTTAGGTCCCAGGTAGTGTATTTTGCACAATCCAGCATAATCACAGCCTCAGCACCTGTCCTCGTGGACAATGCAAAGGCCGTCTTTGGGCTGTGTAGACTAAACACTAACTGTTCTTAGCAGGGCTGTAAAACTAGTGTGTGCAGAACTCAATTCTTCGGCTTATTTGAAGGAAGCCGATTATCGCCATTATATTTTTGCATCCTACAACCATGTCAACTCACACAATTGAGCATAATACGTCCCCTTTAATTTAAAAATTGTTTAAAAAGTAGTTTGTTTACATTTATTTTTTTCTGCTTCTAGCTTCTCTGGAAAATGCAAGGAGGGTCAAAAAGCATCCTTGGTCTCCCACGGAGGTTGCTGCGATAATGAAGTATTTTGGCGAACATATCAAAAAAGGAAAACTGGCCACTATTATCGAATGCCAGCAATGCAAAACTGCAGAAGATCCTGCTCTGGCTGGTCGTTCTATTCAAAACATCAGAGATTTTGTGAGGAATCGGGGCGTGTCGTTGAAGAAAAAAGAAAATCCTATGTAGAGGAGTCTACATAACTCCAAAGTACTTCTTGGAGGAGTTACAAAAGATATTTTGTATGTTTTGGTTTCTCATTTATTTATTTTAGAATTTTACTATTAGAAGATTGGTAAATTCATTTTGTTGACACTGTTTTAGTGCATCTGATCTAAGAGGACATATAATTTTATATTGCCAGTTAGTTTCATTTCTGTTAACAAAACAATCCTGTTTTTGTAAAATGCACTCAATTTGTTCCTTTTATTCACCTGTTGCCCTTTTAATACACACAAAATACATGTTTGTGTATGTGTATGGCCTTTGTCCTGTTAATAAAGTTAGCCCTGACAATTACTGTTCATGTCAGGGGGAGGAGCCAAGTTACCTAATTAGTGTTGTCCTCTTATTACACCATGTTGTCAGGTTCTTATATTTTGAGTTCTGGGCCCTGTTTCAGGAAGCCGGTTTAGAAAACTCAGAGTGAAAAACGATACGCAGGGTTGAGTAACCCCGAACTGTCCAACTCGGAATATTCGGTTTCAGAAAGGCTGATAACAATTAGTTCAGTCAACGCGGAGTTGCTTTAACCCCAAGTGAAGCGCGCGGACGAGGATACATAAAGCCCTGATAAGTGGAGCACAGATTAAGCGAGTCACCATGGAGACGGAGGGAAAGAAGGCGCGGTCAATGTATTTCACAGCGCTTGAGGCCGAAATTCTGATGGCAGCATATGCCGATAACATGCAAATTCCGCGGAAAAAAGTAACACAGCCACAGCTGCAAAAGAAAGGGAGCATGCATGGCAAAACATAGCCGACAGAGTCAATGCGTGAGTGTTAATTTAAACATTGATCTAGGGATTTCCACCCATTTAACACGTTATTTTATCATATGTTATTTTATTTGTTATTTTATACATTTTATTTTGTGATGTGATGTGAGCGCAGGTGCAACCCAACAGGCCCCAAACGTTCCTGGCAGCAAGTAAAAATGAAATATAAAAATATAGTCCAAACAGGTAAGGTGTAATTGTATTATGAGCCATAGTGCTTGGTCTGTTTGTCCCATGTAAATCAATTGCAGTTAGAGGCTACATTAATTTTCTTTCTGTAAGCACTTATTGAAATTATCTGAGCACATTACAAGTACATATTTGCTTACTCTGTATGCTCAAATGTGACCCGTTATAGCCAACAGAAAAAAAGCGGAGGCCCGAAAAACAGGTGGGGGTCCTCCACCACCACCACTCACAGAGGCTGAGCAGTTGCCCTCAGCCAAAACAGTGGGCGCCCTGTGGCCGAAGGCATCTCTGCGGGGACATCCTCTGAGTCAATAACCCCGCAAGACACAAGTGCCTACATAAGGGGTAAATCCAAAATAATACATGATGTGCATACATCCTTTCTTCACAGTCACCTTTGCAGTGCTACTCATTCATTTGATAAACTCTTTACCATAATGGATTATTTTGTAGTGAAGTTATTTTCCGACTGATTTTGCCTTCCCTCAGTCTTGGTTGTCTTTGAGAGCATAATGACAATGAAGTGTAAGGTGATTGGTATGTTTGTTAATTGCCATTTGGTCCCTTGTAAGTTATAAGTGACCTGTATAAACCTCATATTCTATCAGTTGATGGTGATGGTGTACTGCATCTGGTGCAGCCTCCTGTTGAGCCAGACCAACATGCAGTTGTGAGTAATACTCCACAGATTATATGAGTTTACAGTAGAACAGCAATGTTGTCTATTTCTTTACTACAGGAAAATAATGAAGAAACATTGACAGCTGTTACAGAGGAGGAAGCAACAGAGACACTTTATGAGGTTTACATCTTTTAATACTTTGTGTACAGGAAATACAGGCGACCAATAAAGCCAGTTGAACAAAAAATCTGTTTATTCTTCTTTCAACATGTTGAGGTGATGGGTCAAAAGAAATGATTGTGACATATGGTGTCTCTGACTGCGCTTCCATCTTGTATGTCCGTGGGAGGGTCAGGATGTTCATGGTTTGGATCACTGCTGATGTTTGGTTCAGAAGGACAGTGTTCTCCTCTAATTGTGGCAATGTTGTGAAGAATCACACATGCCACAATAATGTCACATGCCCTTTCTGGGGTGACCCTGAGTCTTTGCAGGCACTGGAACCGGGCCTTAAGCATTCCGATAGTCATTTCAATTCTGGCTCTTGTCCTGCAATTAGCCAGATTATATCGCTGCTGTGGGCCCGGTTCAGGGTCAGGGTAAGGGGTAAGCAAATAGGGTAAACATGGATACCCCCTATCACCAAGCAAGTAGCCAGTGAACTCTCCTAAGACAGAAGGATACACTTCAGTTCAAATGTCCCTGAAGCAATTGGTCTTTATATATTTTACAGTATTCTCAACTCACCATGTCCAAATTTTGTGCTCAGTGTACATTCACGGAATATTTGTGAGTCATGAACAGAGCCTGGCCACTTGGCTTCCACATTTGTGATAATGTTGGCAGCATCACATATGATCTTCACAGTGCAGAGAACACAAATTAGCATCCATTACTATAATGAAATAATTTGTTAGTTTGAAATGCTACAGGGAACTATGTACCTGTACATTGATGCTGTGGAAAGACTTCCTGTTCACATAGTCTCCTTCATTTACTGAAGGAGCAATGATTGGAATGTGAGTGCCATCTATACAGCCAATCACGCCTGGGAACCGTGAGAATAAATGTAAAATTTAAGTAGTAGTTCAAGTATCACCACATCATGAATTAAGTTTTGGTCATCCTGATACCTGCAATTTTGTGGCATCCCTCTTTGATAAATCTTGTGGGTCTATGACCGGGGAACACCACAAACGAGTGCAGGAGACGTTTCAGTGCAACTGTAACATTCCTGACTGCCCGACAGACGGTAGCCTTGGAAACGTGCTCAGCGTCACCAATATTATACAGAAAGCTCCCGTTTGCAAAAAACCGAAGTGCAATACAAATAATATGTAATGAACTGAGAGCATGTCCGCGATGTGTCACATGCATAATATATGGCCTGAGGATGTTATCCAAATAACTTAGAGATTGTGCTGAGAAACGGTAACGTTCGCACAGAAAATCATCAGGAAATGATAAAATGTCCAAACGCGCTCTAATCACTCTCTCCCAGCGGAGAGCTCTGCGGAGAATTTGTGCTTCACGATCTACTGGCTCTTCAAGGAAGGGGCACGCCATGTCTGACACTTCCTACTGTCAGGTTTCCGACAAAGGGGCGGAGACAGTCAGGGTTAGTTGTAGTAAACCTGCTAGGGGGCAGGTTAGCTTCACGGAGTGTGTCGTCATAGTGACTCACTGAGGCTTCATCTGAACTCGCTTTGTGAAACCGAAAACCCGGAGTTTTCGTTAACTCAGGGTATACTTACTCAGTTTTTCCACTAAACCGGCTTCCTGAAACAGGGCCCTGGTGTGTTTTTCACAATTTTGAAGTGAGATTTGTGTTGTACAACTCAAATGGGATTTTTAAAGATGCACTTCATCTATCTAGCACAAGCGGAAAGGGGGGTCCGTTTAGTGTTGCAAAAATCTTGTTTGAAAAAATTGTCCTTCCAATTCACCTTTACCTGTGTGTGTGTGTGTGTTGAAGAAAATATAATCTGATCAAACATTATTCAGCTTTAAATATTGTTCAGCTTTAAAGTTACTGTGCAACTGTGTAATAAAAATGTGCTCACAGCTTTAAAGTTACTGTGCAACTGTGTGCTCACGACTTTGGCCTTGAGAGCGATAAGAAGCGATCGCCTCATCCTGCAGGCGAAAGATATCTGCAAGCGAAGAGACTAGAACACTCAAGGCCGCTTTCCTTTTATGGAGTTGTTTTTCTGCTAATGCAGCACTTTCCTCACAACCCCCTCCTGTAAGTTTTAGAGAATATATACCCATCCTCACAGCAAATATTAGGAATCTCTTGATGTGAGCTGATTTGAGAAGTTGTCTCTGTCTCAATAAAAGTTCACTGATTCCCCATCTGCTGCAGGTGTCCGGTTGTCTTCATTCTCCGCCAGCCTGGTTAAGTCAATTCCTCCTTAACATCTAAAAGAACCTATTTAATGAAGGAAGACGGTTCACTTTGTGTTTAATATTATTCTATTGCTGTTGTTGTTTTTTTTATATCCTTCAATTGGCGTCACGGAACAGGATCCGCTCCAGGCCAAACTGGAACGGGGGGGAGGACATCAGCCGTGGTCTGAGTGAACGGAGTTTGGACAAAAGCTGTGTGCACACAAAAACAAGGTAAGCAGACCTTTTATTTCTGCTATATTGAACATTATAAAAATACTTAGTGTCCAAACTCCTAGTAATTCATAACCAAAATTGTCTGGCTTACTTAAGGCTTGCTGAGAATCAGACAAGTGAATAAGAGATAAGTGAATAAGAAATAAGTGAATAAGTGAATAAAGATAAGAGTGAACTGAGGTCTGACCACGGTTGCGGCCGACGGGTCGCTCTCCGGTGTCGGATAAATACCTCAGCAGGTCTGGGACCTTGAAAGGGTTTATTAGTAACGCCTTTCTAAACAAATTAAAAGGTTAAAGGCCTTGAGAATATTTTTTAGTAATATTCTCTAAACTACAGAAGGGTTAGGAAGGCCCAGAGGACTTTATTAGAAAAGATCCTCTAAAACTTAAAAAAGAGAAGTACTGGTTGGAGTCCAAAAGGAGAGGTCCCTTTGATCAATAGGAGAAAACGGATCTCTTCTTAAAACCCCGATGATTTTAGTGTTTTAAATGTTTTGATGTTCTGTTTGATATTGGACACACATAAATACACGCTGAATGCTTGCTGTGGAACACTGGGCAGGACAGTTTGGTTCTCCGTGTTCACAGATTACACAATTAAAGGAACTAGGTTCCTCTTTTGGTTAAAATAATACACCACACATAGAATTTTTTTACACATTTATTACATACATAAGGAGGGTAATGAGTGACTGCAGGTAATGTATGAAGTGTGAATGAGACGTGTGAACAAGGTGACAACCAACTAGCACCCCTATCAGGAAGCTCTAGGCAAGGTTACCCGCCAGACTCCGGTTTGGTAGAAGCTTGGTAACACCTGAAGGGATATTTCAGTGCTGACTCACCTTTAAAGCAGCGCCCCAGCTGATTAGTGCCTAACAGAGGCAGAAACCCAGCTGGCCCAAATTCTCCTTTAAAATCAATAAAAGAACACTCCTCCATTGACAGTAAAATGGATGGAGAATTAGATCGACAAACTAATGATGATGGTTGGGGTCCCGGTGTTATTCTTAGCACATTGGGAGAACAATTAACATGTGTTGAGACAGTCATCAACTCCACACACCAGCCTAAAGAAGCAAAAAAGCAGAAAGAGTCATTGAGGAAAACAGCTGAAAGGTTAATGAAAGAAAAGGGAAAGAATGAGGGGAGTAGTGGTAATTGGGGAATAATTTGGCAGAATAAGGCTATGCAGGCAAAAGAGAAAGAGGAAGAAGCCAACTCAGCAGCAGCAGGTGCAGGTGTGATAAGCGGGGTGAGACACAGAAAGGAAGCAGATAAGCACGCAGGCCGCAAAGCTAAATTTAATCACTGGGTGTGTTTATGGGAAACTGCAAAACCACACATGAAGAAAAATAGGTCTCAGCCACCTCCCTATTCTGCCTCAGTCCAGACTCCTCCCTCAGCAGGCATATATCCGGTACTTAATATCTCTGGTGGAATAATGACTATTGGAGAAGAACCGCCCGTAGCTCCAACTCCCATAGATACCAAGCATTTTTGCCCAGGAAGCTCCTCTCTGTCGGCGACATCCTCAGCTAGTAGTAGAGCCCCCTCTTCCATGTCCCATTGTTCTGGAACCGGATCTGAGGGCCTAACTGACCCATTTGCGAGCGCACCATTTGCGGTTCGAATGAACAGACAGGAACCCACTGAACAACAATTAACTGATCTAGAAGCAGCATTACGCAGCTGCTTAAATGAACATAGGTCAGTGGTCCAGGTGAATAATCGTGTTGCGTCAGCCCCTCTTTCCCGGTCCAACCCCTTTGCCAGCACTCCTGTCGCTGTTAAGGGAGATCTGACCGCTACTGCAAAAACTGAGCCTGGCACTTCACCAAATGTCACAGTTACCATGTCTTTGGTGGGCCGTCAGGATCCGGAAACACAGATGAGTTTAGCCCACGTTTTTGCTGACACTGCTACCCCACCAGGCGGGGGAAAAACTGAGGATACTGATGATGAACTCAGTGACCTTAACAATACACCCCCCTCTACCCCTCACAGTTTAGGATATCAGACTAGATCTAAGGGCCCTGTGCCTCAGCCTCCAGGCATGTTTCCCCTGGTCCAGACTAAAGCGCAACGTAGACCAGTGTATCAACCTTATTCATTCGGAGATGTCCAGGCCCTAGTGGACAAACTCCCTGACATAATGGAGGGAGGGAATGCCTGGTTGGCTGGTTTGGATAAATACACAGCTGGACAGGACCTCGCACTGGGAGATTTTAGAGCTATTATAACTAGGTGCACATCCCGATCTCAGGCAGCGGATCTGGAACAAAATGCGGGTACTACCACGCATGAGAACGAGGTGCCACTAATGCAGGCCTTGAGGTTTATTGGACCGGCCCTGCGCAAACAATTCCCACCCAAAAATCAAGGCACCTTACAGAAATTTAAATGGGAGGAAAAGCAAAATCCCACCCATTATCTAAATCAGGCGGTTGAAGACTGGGTGAACCATACAGGTCATCACCCCAGTAGGACTTGTTCACAGAGCATGTGGTTTAGAAGGGCGGTGCTGGGGGGCATTCCGGAGTCAGTAAGCCAGAAAATGGAGGATAATCCTGATTTGCAGGACTGTGACTTTGCAATCTGGAAGAAACATTTGATTTTTAATCTTAACAAAGTGCAGATTAAGTCTGATGATAAAGCGGAGAGCGTCGAAGATTTACAGTTGCAACTGTTGAAGGTTCAGCTGCAGAAAGCGAAAAACGACCTGGGTGGAAAAGGTGACAAGCCTAAAAAGCAGCTTGTGGCCGCTGCGGCTCCCCCTCCTGGTCCAGTTGCCCCTGATTTGTATCCGAACCCGTGGCCAGCTGATCCACAGCCCCCCCAGTATGGTGCTTATCACTCCCCGGCCCCTTATGGGCAGAGAGGTTCCCCATTTGGAGGAAACAGAGGTGGTTTCAGGGGAAGAGGTCAGATGGGAGGTGGTAGGGGAGCCCAGATGTATGTTTGTTTCCGGTGTGGACAACCTGGACACTGGGCTAAAGCGTGCCCTTTGAACCCGGCTGCTGGAAGAGGCAGGGGAGCCCGTGGTGGGCCCTATCAGCATCCTGGCCACAGAGGTGGACCTCGTGGTGCTTTAGTTGAAGTGCCCCCGGCCCCACAGATGCCTGTGATGGGGTGGGAGTACTACGAGGGTGGTCCCCAGCTATAGGACACCCCACAGACTGCCCAGGACAGTGAAGGGACAACGGCGGACCCTATGCTGTCCATAACTGTAGATAAAAGAAGAAGCAGCTTTTTAGTGGACACTGGAGCTACGTACTCCACCATTAAGGATGTTGCTCGTGAAAGACTTACTGACACAGTGATTACAGTGGTGGGCATATCTGGGGAACCTAAAACTCTGCCTTACACCGTGCCCCTCCCCACAACGGTTGGAGATCAGACTTTGTTACACAGCTATGTTTGTTCAAAACAGGCGCCTGTAAATTTACTGGGAAGAGACTTGTTGATTAAATTAGGAGCCACAATACTCTGCTCTTCACAAGGCCTAACTGTGACTCTCCCTACTGGTGTTGTGCTTCCCTGTTCTAATGGGCCAGAGGGAGGTGGTCAGTTTCTGCTGCAACCCTCCTCCTGTTTAGCGGACTCTGCTGACATCTACTGGGCATTATTGGAAGTTGAAACACCTGCTGAACCAGGAGTTTGGACTGCTTTTCAGCAATGGCGGCCGTGGCTCTCACTCCTGCATCCTTATGTCCCTCCCCCTGACCCACCTCATGTTACACTGTTTTATGACAGGCATGACACCACCTGGTACCAGCACATGTTCCAAGAGCAGTGTGAGGGGCGGGCTTGGTCTTTGAACATGTCATGCATTTTTGCGGCACCGGAGGGAGTGGCAGCAGCGGTTACTTTTACAACAGATCAATTACAGTGGTACATGATGTCTGATGAGGCAGCTCCCCATGTGTCACTGGCCTTACATCCTGGACACCAGGCTAAGGAGCTGGGTGGAATGGTTAAACGTTCCCTTGCGGCCACTGACTGGACACCTACAAAACTCCCACAGGTTTTGTTTTCTCCATCTACCAACACATACCAAATTTTAAATGATTGCTTTAATTCCGCAACACTGCAACATGGAGTAGTCAGCGGGTCACATGGCAGAGAACACACAGACCACTGTGATGCTGCGCCTTTACTCGACTCTCTTCCAGATTGTTTGTGGTCCCTTGGACCCACAGATGTAGGTTTAGTTGATGTGGAGCCAGTCTCTTTTCAACTGTCATCTGCTACCCCTTTGTGGCAGCCTCAGTACCCACACAAACCGGAGGCTGAGGCTGGGATTGCAGAAACAATTTCTGGTTTGGTCACTGCCGGTGTCCTGGAGCCCTCCTGCTCTAAGTGGAACACGCCCATCCTACCCGTTGAGAAAAAAGGCACGGGGAAGTTCAGAATGGCACATGATTTGAGAAGGATTAATGCCTTACTTGGCACTCCTACTTTGCCTGTGCCTAATCCTTATGTTGCCTTGACCAACCTCCCACCATCTCATGCCTGGTTCACCTGTATTGACTTGGCTAATGCCTTTTTCTGCCTCCCACTTCGTGAGTCACTGCGTGACATTTTCTCATTTACATTTAGAGGCCGACAATGGCGTTACACTCGCTTACCACAGGGATTTGCCCTCTCCCCAGGACTGTTTAATCAGTGTTTGAAAGAACTTTTACAAACCTGCCCACTACCATCTGACTGTATGTTAATACAATATGTGGATGACCTTTTACTGTCTGCTCCCACGGCTGACATCTGTTTGGAAGCCACCAGAGTGGTACTTCAACACCTGGCCAACACAGGTTTTAAAGTGAGCAAAACCAAACTACAGATTGCAAGAAAACAGGTTTCTTTTCTAGGCCGCATGGTCTCACAGTCCGGTATTTCCTTGTCCCCAGAACACAGGAACTCCATTTTGCACCATCCAAAACCTCTAACTGTAAAAGACATGTTGTCATTTTTGGGCCTAACTGGTTACAGCAGGACCTATGTCCCAGACTATGTTGGCCTTACTTCCCCTTTGCGCGCTTTGGTAAATGAACAAGGCATGAGAAACCTCTCTGCTCCCCTCTCATGGACTACAGAAACAGAACAGGCGTTTATAAAGTTAAAACAACAGCTTTCTGTCGCCTCTGACCTTGCTGTGCCAGATTATGCTTTGCCTTTTCATCTTGATGTTTCTGGAACTGGAACCCATATTAATGGTATCCTGTTCCAGAAAAAAGGGGGAGAGAGAAAAGTGTTGACATATGTAAGCGTAATGCTTGACAACACTGAAAAACGCCACCCACCGTGCACACAACACGTTTCTGGACTTGCAAAAATCATTCAGAAAACAGCACACATAGTGATGAACCACCCACTAAAAATTTTGACATCACACAGTGTGGTGGCCTACGTCTCCTCACAGGCCTTCACACTCACTTCACTCAGGCAGAGACGCCTCAGTACCATTTTGGAAGCACCACACATCACCTACTCACATGAAGGCATAAACATGGCTGATCACATGGGATCGGGGGAACCACATATGTGTGAAGAGGTTGTGCAGGTACAGGAGAAAATCAGGCCAGATTTGCAGGCAGAACCTCTAATGGATGCAGAAAAAGATTGGTTCACAGATGGATGTTGTTTCAGAACTGAAAGTGGAATGTTGAAGGCTGCATGGGCAATAGTGGAACAGACAGACATGAGATGGAAAACAGTGAAGGCAGAGCAGTTGACAGGACAACAGTCTGCACAGAGAGCTGAACTGAGAGCGGTGATTGAAGCCTTAAGGATGGGAAAGGGACAGAAAGTGAATATATACAGTGATTCAGCTTATGCTGTGGGAGCAGTGCATGTGGAGCTCAAGCAGTGGCTAAGAGCTGGTTTTTTGACAGCCAGCGGAAAGCCTATTAAACATGAGATGGAAATGAGGGAATTAGCGGAAGCACTGTTGTTACCTGTTAAGGTGGCAGTGGTAAAATGCAAAGGACACAGTGCCGGATTGGATTTAGTGGCATTAGGTAACAAACAGGCCGACTTAGTAGCTAAGCAGACAGCTGGTTACTTACCCTCCCTGATTATGGTAATGGACCCAGAAGCCACACCCCCTCCAGAAAGACCACCCATACAACTAAGCCTAGCCACAATCAGAGAGTTACAAGACAAAGCCAGCCCCCAGGAAAAATCATTATGGGTAACAAGAGGGGCCACAAACACAGACGTCTGGCGTGGCCCAGATGGAAGGCCCATTCTACCGCCAGGGGTCAGACAGACAGCAATGGAAGAGGCACATGGAGTGGGGCATGTGGGACCTGCACAAATGATGAGAAATTTAGCCGTCTGGTGGCACCCTTATCTAAAAGACATGACAAAATACATGGTTAAAACCTGTAAGGAGTGCAACCAATTTGGAATCAAGCCCGCCTTCAAGCCAGTAGCAGGGTACTTCCCCATCCCACTTTGCCCAGGGAAAGAAATAATCATTGATTACACAGACATGGTGGACAGAGTGGGTGGTTACAGGTACCTGCTGGTGGCTGTGGATGCATTTTCAGGTTGGCCAGAAGCCTGGCCGACAGCAAGTGAAAACAGTAGAACTGTGGTGAAGTGTCTGATTAATCATTATATACCACAGCATGGGTTTCCCGAGGTCATAAGGTCGGACAATGGTTCACATTTCAGGAACCACGATCTGCAGAGGGTTGAAGCCGCATTAGGTTTGAAACATAAGTTTGGCTCAGTTTACCACCCCCAGTCCCAGGGGAAAGTGGAAAGGATGAATCAAACTCTAAAAACTAAATTGGCTAAAATCTGTGCACAGACCAAATTAGATTGGGTTAAAGCATTGCCTCTTGCATTAATGTCCATAAGATGCTCAGTAAATCAAACCTCTGGTTACACTCCATTTGAGTTGGAGCATGGCAGGCCTTTTCCTGGCCCCTCCTCTCGCCTGTTAATGTCGGATGAAGCTGATTCAGACCTCGATCCGAGGACATATTATAACATGCTCCGCAGTTTTGTTGCCCAGTATTCCTCACAGGTCGCTGAAAGAAACCAGCAAGAGCTGAAAGAGGCGGCTACACCTGGAATGGACTACGTCCTCCTGAAAGTCACAAAGAGAAAGTGGGCTGAGCCTCGCTGGACAGGCCCTTACCGCATAACAGAGCGGACCTCCCACGCTGTCAGGCTCGAAGGTAAAGGTGACACCTGGTTTCATTACACACAGTGCGCTGCTGCCACCGAACCAGGAAGAACCTTGAGAGAGGTGCAGAAGGACCTGTCAGAAGGAGCTGCAACAGCATCACCAACCACTTGAGGGAGCCAAAGCTCAACCTACAAGCCGGCTGGTTACAAAAGGGGGTGTTCTTCATACTTAACTAAACATTTTTTATTTTTAACATCCTTTATGACTTTGCTTTTATATTGGCTTGAGTTTTTAAGATTTACATTTTACATTGCAATAGTTTTAACCGCTGAAAGCTCATTTAAAGTTGTGTCACTGATACTTTTTGTTGCTCTTTAACTCCTAGAACACGCCCTTGGCGAGGTGGGGGAAACTGGACCGCCTTTCTGTGGCCCATCATCCTCTATTAGACGACATCCAAGCTAAGTAAACATGTCTTGGCCCTTTCCCCCTGAAATGACAGGCAGGCAAAGATGTTGCGTCTTTGTTTCCTTCCTGGCCCTGGGTCTCATTCCCATTGGCATAATCCTGATCTGTGAAGGGCCCCCGACACTTCTGACACCTTCAAGTTCAAAAGCTTCGCCCCTTTCTGAAAGTTCCAATCTGACAAATGTAGCCCCTAGGGTCTTGCCCACCACTTCCTCTCCAGTTTTGCCCACGCCCGATCCAGTTAGAAAGAAACGAGACACGGTTACCTCCTGTACCCCAAGCACGACTAGAATGATTACTCTTTGTGTCCCCAACAATAAAAGTTGGGTAGTTGAAATAGATTTCGCTAGCTTCCCAGTCACTCCCGTCACCAAAGACCAAGGGGGGGATCTTTTTAACCTGGCAGTACATCTCTCCTCCTCAGTGTGGTATATAACCCTGGGAGGTTGGCATCAGTGGAAGTGGTCCAGTTTAGTGTCAGAAACGGACCTGGATTGGTCAAAGTACTCTAGGGGTCAGGCTTTGCACTGGAGAAACCAAAATATGCTCAGAATAGCGAAAAAACCGGATCTTTCAGGCTTAATTTTTACCCTAAAGGATCTGGCCTTGACCTCCTGTCAACAATTTATAATTGCCCCTTGGACTGATCGCACCGCCCTGTATTGGCAAATGGAAATATGCCCTAGCGTTGCTGCAGTTCCAAGCTCTGTAGTTAAAGATGATAATCCCACCTTTAATGGCCCTCCGGTGATATATACAAACGGGGGGAGAAACGGCCGAATACGCATTGTAGACACAAATAAAATGTCTAAAGATGACCTCTTCCAAATTCTAACCGGTATTTCTGGAGCAACAAACAACTGGTTACTACTAGCTGAACAAGCTGCTGACACGACGGCTTCCGACTGCATAGTATGTATGGGAGCCCGCCCCACTTTACGAGTTGTACCGGCGCCAGTCAATAGTGCATGCCTCCTGCATCTTATGAACAATACAAAACGAGGTCATTGCTCATATCTGGAAAATCACTTTCCTAAAACTCAACGCTCAGTCTCTAATAAACCACCTTTCTTTTCTTCAGATGTAGCTGTGAACAATTTCACTTGTATTAACCTGACTGGCAATGCAGTAAAACTAGGTAGCTTGAACTCTTCTTGGTGCACTGAGATGACGGTTATGAAACCAAACTTCCGACCTACGGCTAGGGCTGATTTGTGGTGGTGGTGTGGCAATAACAAGTTATATGATGGTTTCCCTCGGGATGCGTCAGGTCTTTGCGCTCTCATAACTCTTATTTTACCTGTTTTAGTCACTCCAGTGGATCTCTCTATAGAAGTACACGAAGTTGGCCTCCCATCCTCCTCTGAACGCCGCTCTAAACGTTCTCTAATCCCAGGTTCAGCTCATAATCCAACCTATATTGATGCTGTCGGTATACCCCGTGGGGTCCCCGATGAATATAAACTGCGAGACCAGGTTAAAGCAGGATGGGCCTCGATACTTTGGATGGTTGAAATAAATGCGAATGTAGACAGAATTAACTACATTCACTTTAATGTGCAACTGTTGGCTAATTACACTCGAGATGGTTTTGAAGCTGTGCATGCACAGTTATCTGCCACTTCCCTAATGGCTTTCCAAAACAGGGTCGCAACGGATTTTCTTCTCGCAGAAAAAGGCGGAGTCTGCAGCCTTTTTGGCCAGGAGTGCTGTACCTATATCCCCAATAACACAGCTCCTGATGGTTCCCTCACTAAAGCTATTACTGGTCTCACAGCTCTTACTGTTAAAATGAAGGAACACTCGGGCGTTGATACTGCCATGTGGGACTCTTGGCTTAACATGTTTGGCAAATATAAGGCCCTTGTAGCTTCCATCCTAGTTTCCATCTCAGTTTTTGTGGCTATCCTAGTCACCTGCGGTTGCTGTTGTATTCCATGCATTCGGTCCCTCATCCAGAGACTGATTGTTACAGCTTTCACTCCTGAGGATAAGGATCTCGCCCGGCAGATGCCTTTATTGGCTGGTCAATTTCCCACCTCCTCGCCAACGGATGATGAAAACTCTGATCGTGAGGGTGACGAACATTATCGTCTTTCTCTTGTTTAAATTCTTCTAGAATGGTTGTTTCTCTGTGGTGTTTTGTATTAGGCTTGTTATTAATTGTTTCCCTCACCCACTTCCTCTTGAAGGATATATCTGGTTGAACTGTGTCTGGTCGGGTTGTGAGGGTTAAGCGATGTTCTCAGGGTCTCCGGACTTAAGCCTGAGCGAATGTGTACTCCCACCACTGGATATGAATTGTTTTATTCCACACCCCTTCCTCACGTTTTACCATATTCACTTTTGAATGTCCTTAGCAGTTACCGTTCTGAGTTTATTTCACGGTTGATTTATTCTTTCACATTTTCACGTTTATATCTCTCATTATTATGGTATACTCTGTACTCTCCACATTTTTATCATTACTTATGTTTTTTGGTTGTTGAGTTACAGGAACTGTTAATTTTGTGTCACTACCCTGGTTGCACTAACTCGTTGTATCCGTGTGTGCAGGACAGCTGTTACTGCTTTCATCGGGAACCGAGACTGCTTGCAGCCGACCCCTGGGCAGGGTGGTGCCTGGACTCTTTTCTCCTCATCTGCAATGACAGATAAAGACAAATGATAAGACCCGAGGAGTTTTTCGAGCCAGGCTTCGACACGTCTCTGTGTTCCTTTGAATGTTACTTATTTTTGTGTGTTGACCCATTTAAGATGGGTCAAAAGGGGGATTTGAAGAAAATATAATCTGATCAAACATTATTCAGCTTTAAATATTGTTCAGCTTTAAAGTTACTGTGCAACTGTGTAATAAAAATGTGCTCACAGCTTTAAAGTTACTGTGCAACTGTGTGCTCACGACTTTGGCCTTGAGAGCGATAAGAAGCGATCGCCTCATCCTGCAGGCGAAAGATATCTGCAAGCGAAGAGACTAGAACACTCAAGGCCGCTTTCCTTTTATGGAGTTGTTTTTCTGCTAATGCAGCACTTTCCTCACAACCCCCTCCTGTAAGTTTTAGAGAATATATACCCATCCTCACAGCAAATATTAGGAATCTCTTGATGTGAGCTGATTTGAGAAGTTGTCTCTGTCTCAATAAAAGTTCACTGATTCCCCATCTGCTGCAGGTGTCCGGTTGTCTTCATTCTCCGCCAGCCTGGTTAAGTCAATTCCTCCTTAACATCTAAAAGAACCTATTTAATGAAGGAAGACGGTTCACTTTGTGTTTAATATTATTCTATTGCTGTTGTTGTTTTTTTTATATCCTTCAGTGTGTGTGTGTGTGTGTGTGTGTGTGTGTGTGTGTGTGTGTGTGTGTGTGTGTGTGTGTGTGTGTGTGTTTCTTTTAGAATGTTTGAGTATGTAATGAGAATAAATTTATAAAATGAATATTCCTTGCTTGATTGATATGCTATATGTATGTTTTAAACATCAAATAAAGATTTCTTTCAGATGTTACATGTGAATGTGTTTTCTTAGAAATATATGAAGGGTTAAATTTATATTTTTTTGAATGATTTTAAATAAATTTAAATTGTATTTTGAAATATATTTTATTAATATATTTCAAAATATACAAAAAATGGCCAAAAAATATATGTGCTAAAATACATTTTAAATATATAAATATATTTTAAAATGTATTTTAGCACATATATTTTTTTACCGTATGGGATCACTATGGCATTACTGAGAGTTGAAAAACTGTCTAAAGTCTTTCATCTTTAATAAAATGATCAGCGTTCTGCTCTACCAGGTAAAACAATTGAGTTTAACATCCAGGCATCCATGAAAACGGAATTTATGACATTTAACGGAGTTAGAAGTTAGCAGGGAGTTAGCTCGCTAGCTTCTATCTAAATACAATATAGCATGTCCTGACTGCGGGGTTTTGGAAACAAATTAAAGCGTACAGCTCTGCTATCACTTCCAGCATAAATGAAGACAGAAAACTAAACAGCAGTGATGTTTGTAGGGTTACTGAAGTTGGGCTAGCTGGTATATAATGATGTGCTACGTGACCGCTAGCGACACAGCTATTTTAGCATAATATAAACAAGCTAACTTTTTTTCCACTCGATAAAAGTTAACGTGAGTGTTCTCGGTGGTCAGGAACAAATGTAATCGCATGGCAGGATGCTGTAAAAGGACCAAACTTCAGCCAGGAGAACAACTGAGATAATCCATCCACAATACGAGGTTCGTCATTCATATACTGCTGCATGGGCTGGGCTGTAGTTACATCCTAAGGTTTTAAAAACTGAGCTTAAATAAATGATTAGCGGTAATAAAAGCCGAGGGAGGTCAACAGTGATCACTGACTGTTTTAGGAGATTTTTGAGATCAAATAGAAGAAAATACATAACATTAAACATGTTAACAACACAAAAGCCATATTAAACGCAGACTACTTTAGACCCGGAAGCAGGATTCGTCGCGTCATCACTGAACAACCGGATAGGTTTAATTTGGAATTCAAAAATGGGTTTGGACATGGGGCTTTTGAAAATCAGTCTTTTAAATTGAAATTTGAAAACTTTTTTGAAAAGAGGTTTTTAAAAAGCATTTTCAAAAATAGTTGTTTTTTTTTTTTTAATTGGAATTAAAAAATGGTTTTTGTAATGAGATGAGATATTTAGAAAAACATTTTGAAAATCAGTTTTTTAAATTTGAAAATGGTTTTTGAAATGAGGTTTTTAAAAAGCATTTTTTAAAAATCACTTTTTTAATGTGGAATTCAAAAATGAATTTACAAATGGAGTATTTATTCTACAATTCATTATTTAATCAAAATTGTTTTATCTCGATGCGCGTGGCTCTCAACTGATGTCGATGGAAATGTAAAGTTTCTCTGGGCAGCTGCAAATAAACAAAAAACATCAGAAAGCAAAGAGGTAGAACCCATACTTTCTGATATACTAATTACATTTACTAAGTCAGAGCCTATGTCAGATGCCTATCTACTTTTGCTGCCCCTTGTGTCTTTAGGTTTGATTAGTCCCAGCTGTGTTTCCACCTGTTCCCAATACTTCCGTTAATCCTGCCTGTTTATTTTAGGCTACGTCCACACGTGCATGGGTATTTTTGAAAACTGAGCTTTTCGGGGGGGGGGGGTTTAAATCCTGTCCACGCATGCAGTTTTGAAAAAAATATCTCCACATGTAAACACTAAAAACAAAATGTTGCCCAATCACAAGTCTTAAAGCCTAGGAGGGAAAGACTAAACGTGTTTGTGCCCTCACAAAACCTTAAGTTTCTGGAAAGGCAGCTAATTTTGTGTTACTTTTTAAGTGCCTTCATCATTTCGAATGTTAATAACTAAATAAAGTATTTTAGTTGGTGTAGACTCACAACTTAGGAATGAACAAAATACATACAGCATTCATAATTTTATTTTTTTAAATAATTTACAAAACCGACTGGATTTGGGTTATGAGAGCATCTGTGTAGAACAGCGGTCCCCAATCCCCGGGTCTCTGACCGGTACCGGTCTGTGAGTCGTTTGGTACCGGGCCGCGAGAGTAGAGGCTCAGGTCTGAAACGTATGGTTTTTATTGGTTTTCAGCGTTATTTTGTTACTCTTTGTATCGTTAACTCGGTCTTCCTGGGTCTTTTGTTATGAATAAATGTTATTTTTTTCGGTACCGGTACTACTTTTATTTTGTTGCATTTATCCGCAACACCTTAAAGGCCGGTCCGTGAAAATATTGGCGGCCATAAACCGGTCCGTGGCGCAAAAAAGGTTGGGGACCGCTGGTGTAGAATGTAGAAGCCATGTCCGAAGTTTTAAGATTACTTTTCCGTGTTCCGAATCCTGCATTTGGGTTCTTCCTTCTGTCTGCCACAGCACACACCTTGACAATTTCAGTCCTTCATTAACAAAAATTATTTTTTGAATTTTCATTCTTTTACTGTTTTATTCTTATGTTGCAGAAAACACAATCTAGTTGCACCTGAATACAATTAGCAGGTCATTAGCAACACTCTTGACTGCATGCTGAGGTGGCAATTCAGCCATTTAATTTATGTTACAGCAGCTCATGAGTGAACATGGTGCAATAAAAGTACCTTTTTTTTTTTTTTTTTTTTTTTTAAACACTTACATTTACTTAAATTTACTTGAGTAGGGGTAGGATTAGGGGTTGCCACTTCATATTTACAATTTGGTGGTGAAACGATTGCAGGTATAATTAATTGGTTTGATTACTGCAATGTGTAGGACCTTCTGTGACAAACTACTGGTTTGTATTTATGGGAGATGGTGTTACAGCCCTCGCAGAGCCCCCTCCTGAAATTGCCCTCGTGTAGGTGTGTCCTGCCATCTCTCCTGCCTTAGGTGCCACCTTGTTTTATTCAGCTGACTCCCATCAGCAATAAAGAGTACTTAAGGCCAGAGAAAGGCGAGCTCTCGTGCTAGAGAGGCTTGACCTGTGTGTGTGTGGTGGTTGAGTGCTCCTGCTCTGTGGAGAGGAGTCTGTTTAGGGTTTTTCCCTTCCCCTTCTTTCTTTAAAAAGGTGATAGTGGCTTGTCTGTCTGTTTTTGCTTATTTTAGGACACTCAAATTTAACCATTTTGCTTCCCTGTCTCCTCTTCCATCCTGGATACCTTTTTGTTGTTTTCCCTCATCCCCTGGACCTCTTTAGGGGAATGCAAGTCAGGTCAAAGCTTTCTGGACTGAAAACACAATTCAATTATATCCAAAGCATAATTATTGCATTTGTTTTTAAATATTTTCACATTACAGATAACATTCAGTAGGAATTTTTCTACTTCTACACATCACTGAATGCATGTTTTCCATGCATAATTTTGATAGACCTGCCTCTTTAATAATATAAAACATTAACCTTTTGATCTTGATTTCTATTTCTGATATTCTTGTTTTGCAAACATTTTTCATCTTCTCATCCTGCCACAAAAACATAACCCTCACCCACTCACAAATGTTTCATGTTGACCAGGTTCCCCATCCAAGTAGTCCTTGTGTAACATTTGTCTAGCTCAAGGGTCAGCAACCTTTAAGACCCAAAGAGCCATTTGTACCCGGTTTGCACGGAAAAGAAAACACTGGGAGCCGCAAATACTTTTTGACATCTAAAATGAAGACTAACAATGCACACTGGTTGTTTTTACCTTTTATGCTTTGTATAAAAAAAACTATAGTGTGTTGCTTATGAAATCCATGAAAGACTACAAAGTAAATTAAATTTTATTTATCTAATGAACACATTTTTAACGCTTTAAAAAATTATAACAAAAAATAAAAACATCCAGTTGAAGGTCTCTTTTAAATGAATTGAGAAGCTGAACTTAAATTATCCATGTAGCAAACAAAAACTGATCCTTATATCGCCTTTGGGCTTTCGGAGTGTGTAGAGCCTTGACCTGAATTTTAAAAATAATTGGAGAAAAGCACTATGCTCCTAAAAAAATAAATAATATTCGCAAAATATCTGCATAAATATTTATTTTACCTGGTTAATGTGTATGGCGGGGCGTGGCCTGCAGTGCTGCTGCAGGAGAGGTGGTCGCACCTGAGCGTCATCCGCAATCACTCCTCGCCGCCTTAAAGTCTGCTGTTGTGTTATGTGTCGGGCTGTGTGCTGGAAAGCTAAAGCCAGCTGCATGTGTGAAAAGTGGTCAATAAAGAGAAGCTGAAAAGGATGTTCATGCAAACATCATTGGGTCTGCCGTAGTTTACAATGGGACTCCTGCTCCTAAACCTCTGCGCACAGCGTCGGCGGACAGGGGCTGTACGAAGTCACTTTCGTCTTTACGTAGGACTGCAAGCTGTCGTCTGTGAGGTGTGAGCGGTTTTTGTTTCGACAATCCACAAATTAGGCATGGTAGGCCGCTCTCGTCAGAAGTAAATGCAAATAAATCTACCCAGGCATCATTAAATCTTCTTCAGATAATTTTCTTTTTTTTACATTTCTCCATACTGAAAGTCTCGATAAATGCACGTCGTTTCGGCAGATATACCGGCTTCTGCGAGTGTGACTGAAAAATTATTTAAAAATCATTTAATTATTTTGAGCGATGAAAAATAAAATATCATTTTATTTTTATATTTCAAGATCATGATAATCTTCTCATTTAGAACTAAAAGTTAAAAAAGAAATAGCACAAATAAAATACACTTCAGCTAAATACTTTTACAGTTTTCCCAAACCACGGAGCCGCAGTATAAACACTAAAGAGCCGCATGCAGGTTGCCGACCCCTGGTATAGCTACACAGCCTGCATCTAACGGTTCTTTAAAGACTGTTGTATTAACCATGCTTTTCAGTTTCATTTCATAAACACAACACTGTATGCATTTCCAACTCTTTATTACAATTCTTTTCATATAAATACGTCACATTTGAAAACTCTTTAAACTGCTGTTCAACCCCCCCTCGCATTTCTAATCTATAATTCTTTTTTTTTTTTTTTTTTAAACATTCTCAACGACACACAAACCAAAAATACTTCCATACTCCCACTGACTTTTTTTTTTTTTTTTTTTTTTTTTTTTGTGTGTGTGATAATAGGAACTCGTTTCCTTCTTCACTGCCAAACACTGAGGAGGGAGTAGAAGAAAAACATGTAGCAGCCAGAGCGTAACAGGGGAACAAAACAGTCAGGTCAAACCTTTCTTTGGACACAATTTAGCATCTGTTTGAAAACAAATGATTGATATTACTTCTAAATGCATAAAAACACTAATGGCTTCTAAAACCTAAAGCAATATCAATTCTGATGGCTGCACAAATACTAACCTCCCGTTCTATTGTTATAAGCCCCACATTTGTTGAGCTCCTCTTAAGGTTAGTCACAGGAGCTAGGGGATGTAAAAGATCCTCAGCTTTTACAAGAACGTCTTCTTCTGCAAAAAGACGGGCAGGTGCCTTGAAAAACTGGGTCCGTGCAGTGATGTCTGTCTTTAGGGGGAGCTTTATCTCTTAGTTCATGCCCCTTAATTATATAGGAGACCCCCACTTTGGAGAAACTCATCAGACATGTTGTTTTTACTACCATCTCCCCAACGGTGATGGCTGCCACTTTACTACACTTTGTAATAAGTGGTTTAACCACTTCCTCTTTCGGATCCCAGGTGAACACCTTGACCTGGTTGCACATTTTCAAAGTATTTCTCTGAAAATATAAACTCTCACAGAGTAGGACCCAAATACAGGACTCTCTGGTATGAATATTCATCCTTGAATCCTGTGCATGCTCCAGCTGTGTGTGTGTGTGTGTGTGTGTGTGTGTGTGTGTGTGTGTGTGTGTGAGTGCGTCTATGTGGTATGGATTGACATTTGACCTGCGCTGTACCTGGGCTCCGGGGACATTTCGACTTTTTGCTGTGTATTCATGTGTCCCCCTAAAACATGACTTGTAAATGCATTTTTAAGTGTCTAAATAATAATTTTTTCTACTTCTTATGAGGTCATTATTTATCTTTTGACCTGTATTTGCTTAAACTGTAGTGTAAATTCATTTATTAAACTATAATTAAAAGATTTTCTGATTTTCTTAAAAGTCCACCTATACCCCTCACCTGATTTTTGTGTATTCCAGTGTATTGCACAGCGACGTTTCGAGTTAGAGTGGATGTGTGTAGGTACTGCAATTTAATACACATTTTCAATACACACGGCCGGAAGTCATTGTGATTGGTAGGCTATATATATAGGCGGTACCTACAGGAAACGGCGCCACAACTTTCGCGCGCGTGCCCTTTAACAAGTGTATGTCGACGGCAATACGAAGACGGATTAAAAACACAAAGGTAAGCCTTTTTTAATGTAAAATGCACCATGACTTTAATACTATATGAAATTATAGGTGCACAGGCCTATATTAAACTGGTTTAATTTATGCTTTATGGACTGTTAGTGAGTCTTTGAAGAAGTAAAACGGCCCCAGCGTTTGTCATTGAGTAAATAAAATAGGGCTGACGACTAACCGCGTCAACGCGATAAAGCGGGCTAACCCGTGTTAGGATTTACTCGGTGTTAAAGCATTATTGTGGCTTAAACGTGTTAATGCCGACATCGCGACTAACGCGATTAACAATTAAACCAGCGCAGTCTGAGTCAAAATCCCTGATGTCGCTGTTAGCTAATTTCGGGCAGTTTGTCCAATGTCTGTCATTCTGCTGACAGCCCTAAAATAAAAGCAAGGGTATAAGTGTATTTAGTCGTGTATTTATTTATATGCCTGAAGAAAAAACTTCTTACAGTTTTGATGCCTAAGCTTTCTCAGTACTTGTATCACTCTCTGCAGTCGCCATTACAGAAATGTCACATGTCGCCATTTTGAGTACTAGGCCTTTAACATTTTAAAAGAAGGCATAAATTAGCACTATGAATAAGTCAGCTGTGTTTATGCTGTAAACTACACTACTGCTAGTTCTGCTACTACTGATGATGATGACAATGATGACGATAATCGTAATACTTTATATGCTTTGGTAATACAGCCAATCGTACAGGAGAACATGCGAAGGAGACGCATTCCTCCACGGGAGGATGCAGTCTGTCATGTTTCTGCTGGAAGGGACAAACTGGGACTTGATATCCACTACATAAATGCCTTCAAAGGTAAGTTGGTCTTTAGTTTGGATTAGATTTGGAGTTTGTCACTTTGTCTTTTGTCACTCACTTGGTATGCCTCTGCAATTCAGGTCGGGGCATTTTCACGACTGTTCCATTCCAAAAAGGAGACTTTCTTTTGGAATACAGAGGTAAACTCATAACAAAAGAAGAATGTGAGCGGAGACACAGAGTTTATCATGACAGCCTGAAGGTGTTCATGTTTGAATTCAAGTTTGATGGAAAACTCTGGTGGTGCGTATTATATCAGTGTAGTTTGATTAAGATTAAATGACACATTGCTTTTGATTTATGAAAAAAAAAAGCTTCCTAACTAACTAGTTAAGCTAATACTTTTTTGCCTAACCCCACAGTGTGGATGTATCTCAAGAAGATGGGTCATTAGGCAGACTTGTCAACGACAACCACATCAGTCCAAGTGCTAAGATGAAAATATTAAATATCAATGGAAAGCCCCATCTATGCTTATTTGCAAGCAGAGACATAAGTCCAGGCAAAGAAATAGACTATAATTATGGTGACTCGGATTGGCTCTGGAGATGCAAGGTATTTCTACAATTGTACTTTTTGGAACTGATAAATTGCATACCCTAAGCCATTTTTACATTTGTACCTACTCAAATTGGCTTAACGTGACTTAGGGCATCTAGTTTTTCACTGAAATTGAGTATCACCTACTGTGCCTGGGGTAACTATAGCAATGCAGCCGAGCATCCAGTGATATAAATGCCACAGCAAGCATGGACGTCAAGGTGACAAAATGCCTGCTGCTCAGTCTATACTTTAGTGTTCAATTCAGGGATCACGCTGTTAATTTTGGTCGCTATTTCAAACATTTCAGAGTTTCAAAAATGATGGCTTGGATTTTCACGAAGGAGGCGCACTCATAACTTATCGAGTGACACCATTGACCAGCCACCTGGTGGCATTCAGTCTATGTCAAATTTTCTGATCACTTTGGATCACTTGGAACCTTGGTGCAGTAGTTACTGAAAAACTACATGGTACTATAACCTACTGGAAAAACAGGGGTAGGTACTAATGGAAAACAGGCAATTGTGATGGCTGCCACATCAAAGCCCTCTAAAAGCACTAAAAAAATATCAGCAGGTATGCAGAAATAAAAAATGGCTTTCGGTTTCTAAATTTTAACAGTGATTGATGTTTAATGTGATTCTACACAGCAAAATCTCCAGTGTTAAATTAACACTGGAGAGTGTCTATAAGGGTCCACACCTCTGAGTGTTAAATACAACACTGTTGAGTGTTAAATTAACACTTTTGACAGTGTTATATGTTTAAAAGTAACCTAGTCAGTTTTGAAGATTAACAATGGCTAACACTGAGCAGTGCTGATTTTCTAACACTGGAAAATAACTCAAAATGTTAGAAATATTCCAGTGTTAGAAAATCAGCACTGCTCAGTGTTAGTCTTTGTTAATCTTCAAAACTGACTAGGTTACTTTTAAACATATAACACTGTCAAAAGTGTTAATTCAACACTCAACAGTGTTGTGTGGACCCATATAGACACTCTCTAGTGTTAATTTAACACTGGAGATTTTGCTGTGTAGCCTCTTTAGTTAGATTCATTTTAAATTTTGTCCCTTGAAGATAAATGGGCCCTAGTGACAGTTCGTTGCTGCTACAGGTGATTATTTTACTCCTTTAGCAATGGCTTAAAAAATAAAGAAATCACACTGACTATTTGTCTCTTAATCATAGGGCCTTAAATTCTCTATACATGACAGTGAATATTTTAAAGACAATAGCTTGAAACTTATCTTTCTCATACAGTTTATTTAATGTTTCAAAAGCCTCTTCAAAAATGCACTGTATATTCATTCTCTATCTGTTACACACGAAGACGGAGACCAGCCAGATTCAGAAGACTGTGAGCTGCCTAAAGCCGCAACCAAACAGCTTTCCAAACAATGATCTGGACCTGAAACATCCAGAGCCTGAAAGGGTAAATATAATCCAGTGTACCACTTAATGAACTAATAATTTAATCTATCATCATTCTTTATGGATGCTGTGTGTGTGTGTGTTTGGCAGTCACCTGGGTGTGATGTGATTTACATGGACCGTGGCTTGTAGGTCCTTTTCATTGTTTCAAAGTGCAAGTCTGGATAACATCTGAGTGTGTGTGTGTGTGTTAACCACCCAAATGTGACTTAGGAGGACCACACTGTTATTGGGGGACTCCGTCAAAGTTTGCTTCATGGTGACATCACTCTGGTTTTAGGAGGGGTCTTCTCGTATGTCTTGACAGTTTGACCTACAGCATGCAGAGCTGACTGCATGTGCTTTGTTTCTATGTTGAAATTTTTTGAAACTCAGGCTTGAACATTAAGATAGATAGTACTATACAACTTCTTAACTTGTTTTAGGCACTTTTTACTGCTGTAATGCATGGGCTCTCTCTGGCTGTGTACTCTGGCTTCTTCCCACAGTCCAAAGATGTAGCTTATGGGGTTAGGTTAACTGGTGATTCAAAACTGCCCTTTGGTGTGAATGCAAATGCTTGTCCTTCCATGTTAGACTGGCGATCTGTCCAGGTTGTACTGCCCTATGGTAGCTGGTATAGGCCCCAAAACTGCTACCCCACAATCCTGATAAGGATAAGTGGAAGAGGATGGATGATTGCAAAGGAATCAGTTGTTAATTATTGTAGCCAGTATTTTTTTCAGAAGAAAACATTTCTTGAGTGGAAAGCCCCCCCCCCCCCCACACACACACACACACACACACACATACAAATTAAAGACAGAAGCACAGGACTGCCCAGTACAGTTGCAAGAAGAGCACTTGGTCTAATCTTTGTGCCATCTTTTCTTTGTTGCAGGATCTTGATGAAGAAATGCCTCAGCAAGGCTCAGAAGCCATGCATTCTTCTTCAGTGCAAGATTTTGAAGAGGTAACATTGACCTAGGACAGATTTTAATGAATGTTTCTCATGCACGATGTGTACCTTACGCTATTTGCCGATAGTGAAATGGTCTATTCATCCTCTTGAGTGATGCATTTTTAGTAACTGTCAGATTACTGTTCTTTTGTCTTCATTCTCTATCTGTTACACACGAAGACTGAGACCAGCCAGATTCAGAAGACTGTGAGCTGCCTAAAGCCGCAACCAAACAGCTTTCCAAACAATGATCTGGACCTGAAACATCCAGAGCCTGAAAGGGTAAATATAATCCAGTGTACCACTTAATGAACTAATAATTTAATCTATCATCATTCTTTATGGATGCTGTGTGTGTGTGTGTTTGGCAGTCACCTGGGTGTGATGTGATTTACATGGACCGTGGCTTGTAGGTCCTTTTCATTGTTTCAAAGTGCAAGTCTGGATAACATCTGAGTGTGTGTGTGTGTGTGTGTTAACCACCCAAATGTGACTTAGGAGGACCACACTGTTATTGGGGGACTCCGTCAAAGTTTGCTTCATGGTGACATCACTCTGGTTTTAGGAGGGGTCTTCTCGTATGTCTTGACAGTTTGACCTACAGCATGCAGAGCTGACTGCATGTGCTTTGTTTCTATGTTGAAATTTTTTGAAACTCAGGCTTGAACATTAAGATAGATAGTACTATACAACTTCTTAACTTGTTTTAGGCACTTTTTACTGCTGTAATGCATGGGCTCTCTCTGGCTGTGTACTCTGGCTTCTTCCCACAGTCCAAAGATGTAGCTTATGGGGTTAGGTTAACTGGTGATTCAAAACTGCCCTTTGGTGTGAATGCAAATGCTTGTCCTTCCATGTTAGACTGGCGATCTGTCCAGGTTGTACTGCCCTATGGTAGCTGGTATAGGCCCCAAAACTGCTACCCCACAATCCTGATAAGGATAAGTGGAAGAGGATGGATGATTGCAAAGGAATCAGTTGTTAATTATTGTAGCCAGTATTTTTTTTCAGAAGAAAACATTTCTTGAGTGGAAAGCCCCCCCCCCCCCCCCACACACACACACACACACACACACATACAAATTAAAGACAGAAGCACAGGACTGCCCAGTACAGTTGCAAGAAGAGCACTTGGTCTAATCTTTGTGCCATCTTTTCTTTGTTGCAGGATCTTGATGAAGAAATGCCTCAGCAAGGCTCAGAAGCCATGCATTCTTCTTCAGTGCAAGATTTTGAAGAGGTAACATTGACCTAGGACAGATTTTAATGAATGTTTCTCATGCACGATGTGTACCTTACGCTATTTGCCGATAGTGAAATGGTCTATTCATCCTCTTGAGTGATGCATTTTTAGTAACTGTCAGATTACTGTTCTTTTGTCTTCATTCTCTATCTGTTACACACGAAGACTGAGACCAGCCAGATTCAGAAGACTGTGAGCTGCCTAAAGCCGCAACCAAACAGCTTTCCAAACAATGATCTGGACCTGAAACATCCAGAGCCTGAAAGGGTAAATATAATCCAGTGTACCACTTAATGAACTAATAATTTAATCTATCATCATTCTTTATGGATGCTGTGTGTGTGTGTGTTTGGCAGTCACCTGGGTGTGATGTGATTTACATGGACCGTGGCTTGTAGGTCCTTTTCATTGTTTCAAAGTGCAAGTCTGGATAACATCTGAGTGTGTGTGTGTGTGTGTGTGTGTTAACCACCCAAATGTGACTTAGGAGGACCACACTGTTATTGGGGGACTCCGTCAAAGTTTGCTTCATGGTGACATCACTCTGGTTTTAGGAGGGGTCTTCTCGTATGTCTTGACAGTTTGACCTACAGCATGCAGAGCTGACTGCATGTGCTTTGTTTCTATGTTGAAATTTTTTGAAACTCAGGCTTGAACATTAAGATAGATAGTACTATACAACTTCTTAACTTGTTTTAGGCACTTTTTACTGCTGTAATGCATGGGCTCTCTCTGGCTGTGTACTCTGGCTTCTTCCCACAGTCCAAAGATGTAGCTTATGGGGTTAGGTTAACTGGTGATTCAAAACTGCCCTTTGGTGTGAATGCAAATGCTTGTCCTTCCATGTTAGACTGGCGATCTGTCCAGGTTGTACTGCCCTATGGTAGCTGGTATAGGCCCCAAAACTGCTACCCCACAATCCTGATAAGGATAAGTGGAAGAGGATGGATGATTGCAAAGGAATCAGTTGTTAATTATTGTAGCCAGTATTTTTTTCAGAAGAAAACATTTCTTGAGTGGAAAGCCCCCCCCCCCCACACACACACACACACATGCAAATTAAAAACAGAAGCACAGGACTGCCCAGTACAGTTGCAAGAAGAGCACTTGGTCTAATCTTTGTGCCATCTTTTCTTTGTTGCAGGATCTTGATGAAGAAATGCCTCAGCAAGGCTCAGAAGCCATGCATTCTTCTTCAGTGCAAGATTTTGAAGAGGTAACATTGACCTAGGACAGATTTTAATGAATGTTTCTCATGCACGATGTGTACCTTACGCTATTTGCCGATAGTGAAATGGTCTATTCATCCTCTTGAGTGATGCATTTTTAGTAACTGTCAGATTACTGTTCTTTTGTCTTCATTCTCTATCTGTTACACACGAAGACTGAGACCAGCCAGATTCAGAAGACTGTGAGCTGCCTAAAGCTGCAACCAAACAGCTTTCCAAACAATGATCTGGACCTGAAACATCCAGAGCCTGAAAGGGTAAATATAATCCAGTGTACCACTTAATGAACTAATAATTTAATCTATCATCATTCTTTATGGATGCTGTGTGTGTGTTTGTGTTTGGCAGTCACCTGGGTGTGATGTGATTTACATGGACTGTGGCTTGTAGGTCCTTTTCATTGTTTCAAAGTGCAAGTCTGGATAACATCTGAGTGTGTGTGTGTGTGTTAACCACCCAAATGTGACTTAGGAGGACCACACTGTTATTGGGAGACTCCGTCAAAGTTTGCTTCATGGTGACATCACTCTGGTTTTAGGAGGGGTCTTCTCGTATTTCTTGACAGTTTGACCTACAGCATGCAGAACTGACTACATGTGCTTTGTTTCTATGTGGTTTGAAACTCAGGCTTGAACATTAAGATAGATAGTACTATACAACTTAACTTGTTTTAGGCACTTTTTACTGCTGGTAGTGCATGGGCTCTCTCGCTGTGTACTCTGGCTTCTTCCCACAGTCCAAAGATGTAGCTTATGGGGTTAGGTTAACTGGTGATTCAAAACTGCCCTTTGGTGTGAATGCAAATGCTTGTCCTTCCATGTTAGACTGGCGATCTGTCCAGGTTGTACTGCCCTATGGTAGCTGGTATAGGCCCCAAAACTGCTACCCCACAATCCTGATAAGGATAAGTGGAAGAGGATGGATGATTGCAAAGGAATCAGTTGTTAACTATTGTAGCCAGTACTTTTTTTCAGAAGAAAACATTTCTTGAGTGGAAAGCCCCCCCCCCCCCCCCCCCCACACACACACACACACACACACATGCAAATTAAAGACAGAAGCACAGGCCTGCCCAGTACAGTTGCAAGAAGAGCACTTGGTCTAATCTTTGTGCCATCTTTTCTTTGTTGCAGGATCTTGATGAAGAAATGCCTCAGCAAGGCTCAGAAGCCATGCATTCTTCTTCAGTGCAAGATTTTGAAGAGGTAACATTGACCTAGGACAGATTTTAATGAATGTTTCTCATGCACGATGTGTACCTTACGCTATTTGCCGATAGTGAAATGGTCTATTCATCCTCTTGAGTGATGCATTTTTAGTAACTGTCAGATTACTGTTCTTTTGTCTTCATTCTCTATCTGTTACACACGAAGACTGAGACCAGCCAGATTCAGAAGACTGTGAGCTGCCTAAAGCCGCAACCAAACAGCTTTCCAAACAATGATCTGGACCTGAAACATCCAGAGCCTGAAAGGGTAAATATAATCCAGTGTACCACTTAATGAACTAATAATTTAATCTATCATCATTCTTTATGGATGCTGTGTGTGTGTGTGTTTGGCTGTCACCTGGGTGTGATGTGATTTACATGGACCGTGGCTTGTAGGTCCTTTTCATTGTTTCAAAGTGCAAGTCTGGATAACATCTGAGTGTGTGTGTGTGTGTTAACCACCCAAATGTGACTTAGGAGGACCACACTGTTATTGGGGGACTCCGTCAAAGTTTGCTTCATGGTGACATCACTCTGGTTTTAGGAGGGGTCTTCTCGTATGTCTTGACAGTTTGACCTACAGCATGCAGAGCTGACTGCATGTGCTTTGTTTCTATGTTGAAATTTTTTGAAACTCAGGCTTGAACATTAAGATAGATAGTACTATACAACTTCTTAACTTGTTTTAGGCACTTTTTACTGCTGTAATGCATGGGCTCTCTCTGGCTGTGTACTCTGGCTTCTTCCCACAGTCCAAAGATGTAGCTTATGGGGTTAGGTTAACTGGTGATTCAAAACTGCCCTTTGGTGTGAATGCAAATGCTTGTCCTTCCATGTTAGACTGGCGATCTGTCCAGGTTGTACTGCCCTATGGTAGCTGGTATAGGCCCCAAAACTGCTACCCCACAATCCTGATAAGGATAAGTGGAAGAGGATGGATGATTGCAAAGGAATCAGTTGTTAATTATTGTAGCCAGTATTTTTTTCAGAAGAAAACATTTCTTGAGTGGAAAGCCCCCCCCCCCACACACACACACACACACATGCAAATTAAAGACAGAAGCACAGGACTGCCCAGTACAGTTGCAAGAAGAGCACTTGGTCTAATCTTTGTGCCATCTTTTCTTTGTTGCAGGATCTTGATGAAGAAATGCCTCAGCAAGGCTCAGAAGCCATGCATTCTTCTTCAGTGCAAGATTTTGAAGAGGTAACATTGACCTAGGACAGATTTTAATGAATGTTTCTCATGCACGATGTGTACCTTACGCTATTTGCCGATAGTGAAATGGTCTATTCATCCTCTTGAGTGATGCATTTTTAGTAACTGTCAGATTACTGTTCTTTTGTCTTCATTCTCTATCTGTTACACACAAAGACTGAGACCAGCCAGATTCAGAAGACTGTGAGCTGCCTAAAGCCGCAACCAAACAGCTTTCCAAACAATGATCTGGACCTGAAACATCCAGAGCCTGAAAGGGTAAATATAATCCAGTGTACCACTTAATGAACTAATAATTTAATCTATCATCATTCTTTATGGATGCTGTGTGTGTGTGTGTGTTTGGCAGTCACCTGGGTGTGATGTGATTTACATGGACCGTGGCTTGTAGGTCCTTTTCATTGTTTCAAAGTGCAAGTCTGGATAACATCTGAGTGTGTGTGTGTGTGTGTGTGTTAACCACCCAAATGTGACTTAGGAGGACCACACTGTTATTGGGAGACTCTGTCAAAGTTTGCTTCATGGTGACATCACTCTGGTTTTAGGAGGGGTCTTCTCGTATTTCTTGACAGTTTGACCTACAGCATGCAGAACTGACTACATGTGCTTTGTTTCTATGTGGTTTGAAACTCAGGCTTGAACATTAAGATAGATAGTACTATACAACTTAACTTGTTTTAGGCACTTTTTACTGCTTTAGTGCATGGGCTCTCTCTGGCTGTGTACTCTGGCTTCTTCCCACAGTCCAAAGATGTAGCTTATGGGGTTAGGTTAACTGGTGATTCAAAACTGCCCTTTGGTGTGAATGCAAATGCTTGTCCTTCCATGTTAGACTGGTGATCTGTCCAGGTTGTACTGCCCTATGGTAGCTGGTATAGGCCCCAAAACTGCTACCCCACAATCCTGATAAGGATAAGTGGAAGAGGATGGATGATTGCAAAGGAATCAGTTGTTAACTATTGTAGCCAGTATTTTTTTCAGAAGAAAACATTTCTTGAGTGGAAAGCCCCCCCCCCCCCCCCCCCCCACACACACACACACACACATGCAAATTAAAGACAGAAGCACAGGACTGCCCAGTACAGTTGCAAGAAGAGCACTTGGTCTAATCTTTGTGCCATCTTTTCTTTGTTGCAGGATCTTGATGAAGAAATGCCTCAGCAAGGCTCAGAAGCCATGCATTCTTCTTCAGTGCAAGATTTTGAAGAGGTAACATTGACCTAGGACAGATTTTAATGAATGTTTCTCATGCACGATGTGTACCTTACGCTATTTGCCAATAGTGAAATGGTCTATTCATCCTCTTGAGTGATGCATTTTTAGTAACTGTCAGATTACTGTTCTTTTGTCTTCATTCTCTATCTGTTACACACGAAGACTGAGACCAGCCAGATTCAGAAGACTGTGAGCTGCCTAAAGCCGCAACCAAACAGCTTTCCAAACAATGATCTGGACCTGAAACATCCAGAGCCTGAAAGGGTAAATATAATCCAGTGTACCACTTAATGAACTAATAATTTAATCTATCATCATTCTTTATGGATGCTGTGTGTGTGTGTGTTTGGCAGTCACCTGGGTGTGATGTGATTTACATGGACGAAGTTTATTAGTTGATATCTGCAACTGAATTGAAAACACACCTTTCCAACTGTCCAAAACAAATAAATGTTGCAATATTTTGCTAACAGTGTCACAATCATCGTCTGGTGTGCACAACAATATCATCTTTGGACAAGTGCATTCAGTGTGTGGGACCGGTTTCCTCCCTCAAGTGGCTTGGCTTTAAGTGCAAAGGTGAGACATTTAGTGAATAGGTACAGTGTATAGTAAAAAGCATTAATAGAGTTCAACAAGTTAAGACGTGCTGAAATGAACACTGCTCCCTTTTTAATTAATGGGTGGTCACGTCTAATTAAAGAAATGCAGTATTACCTCATTGGTGCAGGACCTTGTAAAAATGGTATACTTGGGATTGTCCTCAATTCCCCATTCCATAACATAAACTGCTCAAAATAATAAAGGGAACACTTAAACAATGCGATGTTACTCCAAGTCAGTCACACTTCTGTGAAATCAAACTGTTCACTTAGGAAGTAACACTGACAACCAGTTTCACATGCTGTTTTGCAAATAGAGTAGACAACAAGTGGAAATTATAGTCAATTCACCATAATAAAGGACTGGTTCTGCAGGTGGTGACCACAGACCACTTCTCAGCACCTATGCTTTCTGGCTGATGTTATGGTCACTTTTGAATGCTGGCGGTGATTTCATTTTAGTGGTAGCATGAGACAGTCTACAACCCACACAAGGGGCTCAGGTAGTGCAGCTCATCTAGCGTAGCACATCAATGTGAGCTGTGGCAAGAAGGTTTGCTGTGTCTGTTAGTGTAGTGTCCAGAGCATGGAGGTGCTACCTGGATGTGGAGTAGGCCATAGGAGGGCAACAACCCAGCAGCAGGACCGCTACCTCCACCTTTGTGCAAGGAGGAACAAGAGGAGCCCTGCAAAATGACCTCAAACAGGCCACAAATGTGCATCTGTCTGCTCAAATGGTCAGAAACTGACTTCATGAGGGTGACTTGAGGGTCCAGCATCCACAGGTGGGGATTGAGCTTGCAGTCCAACACCATGCAGGATGTTTGGCATTTGCCAGAAAACACAAAGTTTGGCAACTTCAGCACGGGCACCCTATGCTCCTCACAGCTGAAAGGAGGTTCAAACTGAGCACGTGACAGTCTGGAGATGCCGTGGGGAATGTTCTGCTGCCTGCAACATCCTCCAGCATGATCATATTGGCAGTGGGTCAGTAATGGTGAGGGGTGGCATTTCTGTGCCTGCCAGAGAGCCTGACTGTCATTGGGTAACAAGATGAGGTCCTCGGACCCTTTGTGAGACCACATGCTGGTGCATTTGGCCCTGGGGTCCACCTAATGCGAGACGACACTGGGCCTCATGTGGCTGGAGTATGTCAGCAGTTCCTCCATGACAAAGGCATTGATGCTATGGACTGGCCCGCCTGTTCCCCAGACCTGAATCCAATTGAGCACATCTGGGACATCATGTCTCACTCCATCCACCACAAACTGTCCAGGGGTTGGCAGATGCTTTAGTCCAGGTCTTGGAGGAGATCCTTCAGGAGACCATCCGCCACCTCATCCCGAGCATGCCCAGGCATTGTAGGGAAGTCGTACAGGCATCTGGAGGCCACACACATTCAACTACACACTTTCATGCCACTCAACTACCTAAAGAACAAAGTATTTAATAAGAATAATTCCTTCATTCACATCTGGGATGTCCTTTTTTGGGGGGGGGAGGGGGATTAGCAGTGTATGTGTAGTCATTAAAATATCCTTAATGTGAACAGTTTTGGTTTTTTTTGTTTTTTCAGCATTTGACATTACTGCAATGCTTTGACAAAAAACTACTTCACTTAAATAGAACTGCAAAGCTAAATTAAGTCTATCAAAATGTGTTTCAGTTTGTTTAGGGGTCTGGCACAAATCTTGCCTTGCAAAATTGGCAAATCAGAATTGCCACCAGTCAACACAGGTGTGTATCCCATTCATATTTGGCTTGACTTTTTTTCAGTTTATTTTTTACCTGTCTAAAGTATTGATCAATTAAAAAAACTTTTGTTCTTACATTCCAGAAAGAAGAAATTTCTGAATATTCAGGGGAGGATGGATTGCCACATTCAGTTCTGGATCAAATATCAAGCGATGATGATGGCAACCACAGCATATCAGAAGAAGAATATGTGCCAGATTCAGAGTCATATGATGAAGATTCAGATGAAGACATCTCATTATTGCCAAGCACATCAAAAGGTCTGCTATGCCAAGATGACATCTCCAAAGCGCATGAACAATCAGATTCAACGAATTTAATCCACAACTTGACAAAGGACAAGCCACAAGATAAAAGTGAGCTTTGCGAAACTGAATCAGAAAAAATGACTTTAAGTAAAAGAAATTACTGCTATTTTTGTGGCAAACCACAAGCTAAAATTTCCCGCCACCTGAAAACGCACAAAATGGCTCCTGATGTTGTGCATGCATTTTCCCTGCCTAGAGACTCAAACGAGCGTAAAAGTCTGTTAGAGAAATTGAGAAATAAGGGAAATTTTAAGCATAATGCTGCAGTTTTGCATGGTGGAGTGGGACCACTGAAAGTGAAGAGAAGACCCAAGATTAAAGCAGTAGAGGGAAAGTTTGCTCATTGCTTTTATTGTCAAGGGATGTATGTTCGCAAGGATCTTTGGAGACATGTCCGCAGATGTCCTAACAAACCAAAAGATGACACGGATAAAGAACCTGGAAGAACCAAAGTACTCGGCCTGGCTTTAACTCTGGAGTCTCAGTGTTATCCGCAGGTGTCAAGTGGAGTCTGGAAGGTTCTTGCTGTTATGAAACAAGATGAGATTGCCTCAGCTGTGCGAAATGACTTTACTGTTATTCAGTTTGCCCAGTCCCTCTACAATAAACATGGACAAGACCCTACAAAGTATGATTATATACGACAGAAGCTTCGTGAAGCGGGACGTTTGTTGTTGTGTCTGCGCACAGAATTCTCAGTGCATAACATGGAAGAAGCTATTAAGCCTGCTAATTTCCAGAGAGTTGTGCAAGCAGTAAAGAAAGTTTCAGGTTTTGATGAAGAGACACTGTCATACAAAACTCCAAGCCTTGCGCTGAAACTGGGACATACACTGCATAAAATGTCTGACATTATCCATTGTCGTGCCCTCATGACAGAGGATGAAGCCCTAATCAAGTCCACTGATGCGTTCAAGAAGTTGTATGTCTCCAAATGGTCTGAGATGGTGTCTCACCGTGCCTTGAACACATTGAGTGAGGCAAAGTTTAACAAGCCATCAACATTGCCCTTTACAGAAGATGTTCGGATTCTCCATCACTACCTTCAAAAATCTGCAGAAAGTGCCTTTTGCAGCTTGGAGAACGAAGCCACAGCTCAGAATTATGCCCAACTTGCACAAGTTACACTCTCACAAATCATTGTGTTCAACCGAAGACGTTCTGGAGAGGTTTCAAAGATGCGCCTCAAAAGTTTTCTTGAAAGAGACAAAACAGCACTCCACACAGATGTTGCCATGGGGCTCTCAGAAATGGAACAGAGACTCTGTAACTATTTCTGTAGAATAGAAATAATGGGAAAAAGGGACAGAAATGTTCCAGTTCTGCTAACACCAAGCATGCTGGATGCTCTGTCACTACTGGTTAGTAGGAGGCCTGACTGTGGTATTTGTGCCACTAATATCTACCTCTTTGCAAGACCCCGATCAATGAGTCATTACAGAGGAATGGACTCCTTGCGTGTTCATGCACACCAGTGTGGAGCAAAGCAGCCTGAGTATCTAAGATCGACACAGCTCAGAAAACATGTTGCCACACTCTCACAAGTCCTTAATTTGAAAAACAACGAACTTGATCAGGTTGCAGATTTCCTGGGTCATGATATCCGCGTTCACCGCGAATTCTACAGATTACCAGTTCCCACAACACAGCTGGCCAAGATTTCCAAACTGCTTTTAACACTGGAAAAAGGACAACTTTCCCAGATCCAGGGGAAATCACTGGATGAGATCAAAATAGAAGGTTTGTATTGAAAGGAGCAAATATTAGGGCAGTAGTTGAATATTATGCTTTATCAACCGAATTAAAACCTAAAAGCACAGACCATTCTGTTAAATGTCCATGATTTAAGGTTCTTGAAGTCTATTGTTTCATCACTTTGCAACATTTGGCAAACTGCAGAGTGGTGGCCTTAAATAGTAAAACTATGTACTATAATTTCCAGTATTTGTTCTGTATTTTGTCATATCTCGTTGTTAATGTGAGGTTTTTGGGGGGTTTGTGTTTGGTTTTTTGGGGGGGTTTTCCCACAATTTCTCAGATGAAATTGCATTAAGTGATGCTGAAACAAAGGACAGTGAGAGTGAATCAGATGATGATGACACAGCACTCACAATGTTGGCGTGTGGCACCAGTGAGCCTGTACATGCAGTAGCTGATTCCACAAACACAGCGCAGCTCCAAGACACTGTAGATTGTGGTAAGTTACCACTAGCTTGGTTTCTGTGGATAAAATGTTTGTTACAAATATTAAAACTTAATCAAATTGTGTAATCAGCAGATGAAGGACCACTCACAATGCCTGCAGCAAGTGAGACTGCTGCTCCCTCTGAAGGTAAGGGGTGCAGTTGGTTCTCTAAGCTTATTATTGTTTCATCACTTTGCAACATATGGCAAACTGCAGAGTGGTGGCAAAAAGTCACTTGGATGAGTGACAAAATGTTTCTCCCACTGAAAACGCTACGTCCAGATTAACAGAATCAACGTTTTGGGATTTACTTACCTGGATGATTGAGCATGCATCAAGAGACTTTTATTCAACTTTTTATTCAGTCTTTTATTCACAGCGGAACACTAAATGTCTCATTTTAGAAATTTGATAAATTTTCAAAGAGAATTTTAGCTCGTTTTGATATTGATGGTAGCAACACATTTCAGAAGTTAGTACAGGGTAGCATCCATTCTTTTAACCACCAAATGTTTTTTGTTTTTTTTGTTTGGTTTTTTGTTTGTTTTAACTACTACTACTTTATATATCTTCCAGAGAAAAATGCTGCTCAATCCCACAATTCCCGAAGAGCTCCCAAAAACATGTGGTCCAAGGCTGAGGTTGCTGCAGTGATGAGGCATTTTAAAGACCACATAAACGAAGGGAAACTAGCCACCAAAAATGAATGCAGTCATTGCAAATTGGTAGAAGATCCGGTGTTGGCAGGAAGAACAGTTCAAAACATAAGAGATTTTGTAAGAAACAGAGGATTAACTGCAAAAAGGCAGAAAAAAATGAACTAAAATAACTGTTTAGAGAGCTGTGGTTTTACATCTTGGTCAGATTGCCAATTGTTGTTAACACTGATGTTCTGTTTAAAGAAAAAAAAAGTTCTTGTTAAATACAGAAGTAGTTTGTATTTCATAATTTTTACATTTAATTTATTTAGGGTTTTTTTTGACGGGTTATATTTAAAATAAAAAATTATAAATGCATATTTTCTCCCCTTAATATTTACCTTTAAACTATTAAAATTCATTTTAAATGTTTTTAATTTTTCTGTTTTCTATATTTTTATATTTCTGTGGGAAGCGTGGGCATTTTTGTCCATAGATTTCTTTTTTTATTTATGGTTAAAATTAATGTTCAGATCCAAGAACACTAATAAAATGATGTTCCAGTAATCCTGTGTCCTGTCAGATGTGTATTCATGGTAATGATGAGCTATTTACATATTACATCATTGTCCCTTTAAAGACCCAATATTGTTTTTTTTGGACCTCATAAAACACATTGTTGTCAAGTGGACAATGTCTCCAGAAAACACAATAGAGTCTGGTTGGTGTGTATCAGTGTATCTAGACTTCTATAGGGAGTGTATGAGGTCTGAAGTGACCCAAATTTTTTTCAGATTTTTTCGAACACTTTAACCTCGCTCCCTTGGCTCTAAGTCCTTTCAAAAGGGTAGTCCACTTAAACCACCACCGGGCGGATTGACGTAGTATAGTCCCGCCATACCACATAGACCCGTATGTGTGTGTGTGTGTGTGTGTGTGTGTGTACGTGCAGTGTCTTCTGCCAGTGATAGTGATCTGTTTCCGCTCCCTTTGTTACCAAATACTGTGTTGCTTGCTTTGTCCCCTCATGTCAATGATCCTGCTGGAAACCACAGAAACAGCCATTAGAAACTTTTCACCAGTGGCAAACAAACACTTTAAAACATCTAAGCTCACGGACTACACTGGCAGATTCTCACGATCCAGCATTGACGGAAGCTCAGCCACTCTAAGTAGCTCCAAAGGGTCCCGGAATCCACAGAAACCAGGACACCAACACGCACAGACACATACCTGTTTTCATGATATATCGGTACGAATGACAAACATGTGACAAATGGGTACATGCTTTTCCGAAGGTCCTAGAGGCATGGGAATCACAAAGTGTGACCCATGCGTCCAGTAACATGCCCATCTGTTGAGATTTTGGCTAGGGCTCTCTTGCTTGTTTAAACTAAAAACAGACCCAGGAAAGGACTGAGCAACTTACGACCAACGCAATAGACTTAAAGACAAATTTAAAATTAAATGAAAGTAAAGTTAATTTTAACTGATACAGCATTCCACCTGAACCTGCATTTTATAGTTCTATCTATTCATTTTTCTTTTTAATGCTATCATCCTGTTGTTGTTGATGTAGTACTTTACAGCAACCCAGTCTCTGCCTTTCAGAGCTGCCGGCTCTGCTTGGAGGCAGGAGTCACATACCTTTTTACCTGGTACTTTGCAGCTTGTTATGAAATGAAACGTGTGCTGCTCAACAGCCTTCACTTCATCATTTGTCCACTTGCTTCTCACCTTCCCAGCTGTCATAAATGGAAACAAAAAACATCTCAATGCGAAAGCAAGAAAGACAATATTCTAGTTAATAATGTGAATACGGAATGTTCTTATGAATACATGACTGAACATGGAGTCCATGTTCCTGACTTCTAACTTCTCCTGCTGTTGTCAAAAGAGCTCTCAACACTGATGTAAAGCAATCCATTTCCCAAGAAATCCAATCATACACTAAACAAAAATATAAACGCAACACCTTTGTTTCTGCTCCGATTTGACATGGGATGGACATAAAGACCTAAAAGTCACTCCAGATACACAATATTACCATCCCTCCCAAACATTGTTCACAAATCAGTTTAAATGTGTGATAGTGAGCACTTCTGCTTTGCTGAGATAATCCATCCCACCTCACAGGTGTGCCACATCAAGATGCTGATCTGACATCATGAGTAGTGCACAGGTGTACCTTATACTACCCACAATAAAAGGCCACCCTGGAATGTGCAGTTTTTTGCTTTATTGGTGGTCTGGGGACTCAGAACCGGTCAGTATCTGGTGTGACCACCATTTGCCTCATGCAGTGCAACACATAGTCTTCGCATGGAGTTTATCAGATTGTCAATTGTGGAATGTTGGTCCACTCCTCTTCAATGGCTGTGCGAAGTTGTTGGATATTAGTGGGAACTGGTACACGCTGTCGTATACACCGGTCAAGCACATCCCAAACATGCTCATTGGGTGACATGTCCGGTGAGTATGCTGGCCATGCAAGAACTGGGACATTTTCAGCATCCAAGAACTGTGTACAGATCCTTGCAACATAGGGCCGTGCATTATCTTGCTGGAACATGAGGTGGTGTTCATGGATGTATGGCACAACAATGGGCCTCAGGATCTCATCACGGTATCTCTGTGCATTCAGAATGCCATCAATGAAATGCACTCGTGTTCTTCGTCCATAACAGATGCCTGCCCATACCATAACCCCACCACCACCATGGGCCACTCGATCCACAACATTGACATCAGCAATGCGCTCACCCACACGACGCCACACACGCTGTCTGCCATCTGCCCTGAACAATGTGAACCGAGATTCATCCGTGAAGAGAACACCTCTCCAACGTGCCAGACGCCATCGGATGTGAGCATTTGCCCACACAAGTCTGTTGCGGCGACGAGCTGGAGTCAGGTCAAGACCCCGATGAGGACGGCGAGCATGCAGTTGAGCCTCCCTGAGACGGTTTCTGACAGTTTGTGCAGAAATTGTTTGGTTATGCACACCAATTGTTCCAGCAGCTGTCTGAGTGGCTGGTCTCAGACGTTCTTGGAGGTGAACCTGCTGGATGTGGAGGTCCTGGGCTGGTGTGGTTACACGAGGTCTGCGGTTGTGAGGCCGGTTGGATGTGCTGCCATATTCTCGGAAACGCCTGTGGAGACGGCTTATGGTTGAGGGATGGACATTCAATGCACGGGCAACAGATCTGGTTGACATTCCTGCTGTCAGCATGCCAATTGCACGCTCCCTCATTGCTTGTGGCATCTGTGGCATTTTGCTGTGAGACAAAACTGCACATTCCAGGGTGGCCTTTTGTTGTGGGCAGTCTGAGGTACACCTGTGCACTACTCATGATGTCAGATCAGCATCTTGATGTGGCACACCTGTGAGGTGGGATGGATTATCTCAGCAAAGCAGAAGTGCTCACTATCACACATTTAGACTGATTTGTGAACAATGTTTGGGAGGGATGGTAATATTGTGTATCTGGAGTGACTTTTAGGTCTTTATGTCCATCCCATGTCAAATCGGAGCAGAAACAAAGGTGTTGCGTTTATATTTTTGTTGAGTGTATAAACCAATCAGCGTGAGGTTAGGTGACAAATAGGACAAAAATATCAAATTTGGTCAGAATAAAGATCAATTTGATGCTTTAAGGGAAAGTTTGGACTAACAAATGGTATAGCCAATTTCTTTCTGCTAAGATATTCACAAACAAGTAATTCTAATGTTTACATTGAGAAACCTTCACTCAAACTGATTGTTTTAATACAATCACAGGGCATTGCATTTATGCACTAGGCCCAACTGACACACATACTTGAAAAATGTGCAACCTGTTGGAAGAATGAAGTGTCTGTCACTCACTACTTGGTCTGTAGGTTGAGACAGGATCTCAACACTTGGTGTCTGCAACAAAAGACAACAATATGTCAGAAACATTTAAATCCCAAAAAAAACACATCTTGTGTTAAAATGTGTCCTCCATAAACATGCCAGTCCACTATTCACATGCTAATCCTTCTTTGTAATCAATGTAAGATGACATTCTGTGTTCTAACAATTATTTATTCATCTTTATTTTTCTGCTGTAGTGTAGTTTATTAAGCTACTAATTGAAAAAAATTATATTACGTGGTTTGAAAGCACCTGATTCGCTTTAGATTCAGCCCTTGGTCCTGTCACGTTTCTAGTGACATTACAGAGTACCTAATATTGTTATCATAATATACAGGTAATAATGCATAATTACCGGAATCTTTTGGTTGCATGGTCAGACTCTTCCTGCTCCAGAGAATTTCTTTAAGGATCGAGCAAATACAGACAGCTGTCATCTGCATTTATGTACTGTGATGGATATCTCATTTTAAAAAGTACATAAATTATTAAGACTGTTATTTGAAGAAAATAAAAGTCACAGAAATGTTGCCTGTACTTACCAGTTACAAGTGAACATGGCTTTGTAGTTATCAAACCTGTGACATCTTGGAAATTAATAGCCAGTTTGCAGAATCTCTCACTCACTCACTCAAAATACTATAGCAACACACTTTCACTGACCTAAGGAGCATATTACATTTTTGGAATATGCAGAAAAACAATTTCAGCTGTGATAGGACAAAGCTTGAATTAAATATCCAATCACTCTACAGGACCCCCCCCCCCCCCCCTTAATGTATGCCTGTGTTAGATATGGCTGATAACGGTACATTTAAATCTGAGACAGCTTTCAAAAACTCTGACCAACCGATGGGTCTCAAACCCTCAGAAGGTGTGTGTGGTTGTGACGGCTTTAATTAGATCATAAATGTGTGAACCAGGGATGGTGTGTTTATCAACAACAATTTTGCCTTTGTCATTGTAAGAGATCAAGTCTGGCGAACAGCTCACCACTGACAGAATAAGTTCTGCATTCCTCCTACTCCTTTTAGGTATGTGTGTTAAAACATTCTCCGCAACAAGATCCCTCACCCCCGCATCACCACGAACAGGCAATGTATCCGCCAACTGGGGTTGCACATCCCTGTTAAATTGTTCAGGTAGTGATAAAGACAATACATTCTTTTCACGAACACCTTGTCTCACAAGCGTGAGGTATCTTTGGAGAATATCGCCGTATTTTTTTAGCCTTCTCATACACATCTGTCAGAATCTTGTACCACTTGAAGCATCTCTTTGTCCAACTCGTTCTGAGCCTGTTGTCTGATGCTGCCTGCGTGCTGCAGCTGCTGCTGCTGTTTTATTAAGTCCAACTGGTGTTGGGGTACCAAAAACATCTTTTGCACATGTTCCATTTTCACCTGTTTGCTATCAGACTGCTTATGAAAGGGATTGCAGCCCCTAATAACGGCAGTAAAAACCCTCCAGATTGGTTGATTGTCTCTCTTTTTCAAAGTTTTGATCTTTTTGTCAGCAATCAGTCTGATTATTGTAATCACTGATCACTTTGGAACCTTGCATTATCAAGTTTGGTTTTAATCCTCGCCTAACTAACCCGCGAAGGATAATGTACGCATCGAAACCCTTTGCATTATGAGCGATAAAGATTGAAGAGGGGGCGTCTAAAATGAGCAAGAAAGTTTTCAATGCAATGCTCGCCCTGAGAGCTCCAAGATTTACCATCTGATGTTTTTGTACACACCAGAAAAGGGCTGTGCTCACCGTGTTCGTTAACAAACGTTTCAAAATCATAAAAAATCAACTTGTTATTATGTTTTGTTTCGCGTTGTAAACCTGCATATAGCACTGATGTGTTTGATGATCACTAGAGATTTCCTGACGAAAGATTGGGCATTTTCTCTTTTGGCATTTGTGAGGTTTTTCACGTGCTGCTAAACAATATAGCCTCGAGCACTCGATACATTTCTTATAGAGATCGCAGTTGCTGGCGGACCTTTGACGCCTCTCAACGAGTTTTTTATGGCTCTCAAAACAATAAGGAGATCTACAGGTGCGATTACAATCGGTACATACAATAGGCGAGAGGAAATGATCGTTGCAGTCAGGCTGCATACAGACTGAGCAGAGCAGAAATGGGATAACACATGGTTAAAGCCTATGTAACAATGAGTACACAAATACGCTGTGCCCAAAAATCCTTTTAGATTTTTGATAGCGTAGTAATTGTCAAATAAAAATAAACAGCGCTTTTGCGCTATTCACTGTACTAGTCTGAAATTTACAAAGGGTGCGATCATGCTCGTTACGGTAAAATACTATAATTTTACATCCTAGTAACCTTTCAAATGTAATTATTTGATTAAACCCAACAGGCATTTGATCATTTAGACCAGCTTTTTGTTGAATTTCTCTAGCAAAGTTTGTGCTTGATAGTCATTAAAATCGGGTTGCAGAAGGTGAGCAAGACTTGTAGCAAAACATAACTTATTCGCGGGGTTATGGACCACATATAAAAAAACGTCTTTTCTTTTTCACAATCGCTGTCGAGTATGTGTTTAAGCAATCTTTTCCCACTCCCATTTGGGGGTCTAACAATCTGAGCTACAACCGCCAGCGAACCATCACACATTACTGACCAGTTTGACTGTACCGCTCTCAAGAATAAATTTTCAAATTCAGATAAATCATGATTATCACGTAAAATCACTGAAACATTATTTTGTAACTGCTGGCCTATCAATTCTAACTGGATATGATCACCTGGACGTGCGTGAGAGAAAAGCCTGTTTGATATTTCACGTGGACTCGACATTACGCCTTGATAATAATGCGCATAGTCGGGTATATCGTTTGGAGGAGGAAAATTCAAAATTTCTCTAATTTCAACGTTATTAATTTATTTCTAACGACTATAGAGGGTTGTGCTGAATTACTGGCACAACTCTGGTCTGGATTACCCCCTTGTTGAAAGGAGTGAGCATGGTTTACTGGGTTAAGTGGGTCGTTCGCAGAGACAATGTCTGCGGGAGAGCTGAGTGATTGATGATGATTAGTCATTGAAAGTGGTTGACAGCTGTAGCGGTGGGCTGCGGCTGAGCGGTTCGTTGGGACACGCATTGTCTGGGGAAAAGACTAGCGAATGCTGGCTTTGAGAATCAAACTATTTTGATTTTAACCTGTTTATTTGACTCAATAACTCGGTGGTATTTGGACCTCATTTTGTATCTGGGCCAAAGCTTCTAAAGCTCTATTAATTGCTAAAAACGGATCAGAAGAGATGTTTTGTGTCAGACTCATTTGTGAATGAGCCGCGTCTGACTCTGTTTGGATCTCATCATGATCCACTCCAAAACTCAAAGAATTATTTTGAAAGGCCCTTTCATTGGGCGCTAATCGGGCAAGAGCTAAATTAAGCAATTCTAAAGGATCATTATTGATCACCTCAGGTTGCTCACTGTTTTGTGAATATGTAATCTGAGAATGCTGTGTATTTTCATTTAACCTAGCGAACGCTGTTTCTAAAGCAAGAAATGGGTCTGTAATATCTTGTTCCTGGTTATCCATTTTTTTTATTATTATTGTTTAACAGGAATATATTAAAAGAACAAAACCACAAAAGACAGTTTGTTTGAAAAAGCAAAATGGAAAAAAACCACAAACTTTTTATAAGATGAGCTGAACTAATTCAGCGAACAGAGATACCGCGCGAAGAGCGATTGAAGCGAGCTGCCTCCGTGTGCGTATTCGCCTTGTCCTCGTTGTCCTTGCGATCCTACCGGTCCTGCTATTCCTCCTTCTGAGATGCTCTGAGAATTTGAGGGTAAGATACAAACAGTTAGTAAAGTTAAATAGAAAAGGGATAGTTTTTATAAAATGAGAAAAAAGCGAGAACCTAGAGAGACTGACCGTGATTGGGTCTCAAAGGCAGGCGCGGTGCATTTCGTGTGTCTGATGGCGGAGAAGAAGCGTTTCTGGGGCTCTGATTGGCTGGAGCATTGGGAGTGAGATCGGAGAGCAAATCTTGCCTGTCTCCGGCGGACAGGCGCAAGTTTTTTCCCAGAGGGTCGCGGGAGAGAACAAGCTCCGGCGGGGATGGACCTGGGGCCAGATGAAGTGGGGCGATCTAGCGTAGAGAGCAGATGCTGTCTATCGCGTGTGGAGAGACGGATGTTCTTGCCTGTGGATCGCTCAAGCACTGGTGGAGAAGAATTCGGCGAACTCGAAAAAATAAAGGTGTCCAAGTCTGAGATATCTAGAAAGTTTGATAAAAATGAAAAAGAGGGTAAATGTTTTGTTTTTCTTGTACAATTAGCTGTTAAGAGGGAGAACAACAATGAACCAAACCTACCAATTTGATCGAGAGAACCAAAAAGAGACGAGTTGAGCACGCTTATCTCAGAGTCTGAAAAGAAATAACGAATATTTACAAACGGGAAAAACGGTAAAATATAAACATTATATGAACAAGAGTGAGAAAAATGAGGTACCTGATGAGGACATGATCGCTGCTATAGTTTAGTGTACAAATGCACTTTTTAGCTCTGAGCGTTAGAGGCGAGGTTATACAGTGGGGCAAAAAAGTATTTAGTCTCTTTGGTCTTGGCCATGGCGGAGTTTGGAGTCTGACTGTTTGAGGCTGTGGACAGGTGTCTTTTGTACAGATGATGAGTTCAAGCAGGTGCCATTCATACAGGTAACGAGTGGGGGACAGAAAAGCTTCTTACAGAAGACGTTACAGGTCTGTGAGAGCCAGAGATTTTCCTTGTTTGAGGTGACCAAATACTTATTTTCCACCCTGATTTACGAATAAATTCTTTACAAATCCTACCATGTGAATTCATGGATTTTTTTTTTTTTTCCCCCACATTCTGTGTCTCACAGTTGAAGTGTACCTCTGGTGCAAATTACTGACCTCTGTCATCATTTTAAGTGGGGGAACTTGCACAACCGGTGGCTGACTAAATACTTTTTTGCCCCACTGTATATATTTTTGAAAAGTGTATTCCAAGTGTTACAGAGCCTATTTGCATGGCTTTTGAAGATGGAAAAAGCTTTTTTGACAGAATGGTAAAAAGGAAAATGCGAAAATGTAGTAAGACGGGGAAGATTAACACTTACCGAGTGATATGCACATAGGGCACGCGAAGGCAGTTGTTGTTGATCCCTGGTTTCGTGGCTGTAGCGAGCTCACAAGCAGTCTGAGCGGCGCCAGTTGTTGATATGTCTGAAGTCAGGTCTTCTGGGAGCTCGACGGCAGTCTTAACCTCAGCGGGAGATCATAAAATCGGACCTGGAGCCGATTGGCTAACCGGGGTGCGAAGGGAGCCGTGCCATTGTTATGTGATTGGCAGCGGGGCGAATTAGCAGAGTTGGTCTCCGGCGGAAATTTTCAAACGAGGTAAGCAGTGCATTCGGGAGCAGAGCGGGGAGCGAACAAGCAGGAAAAAATTGTGCTCTGCTCTGGAAGCAGTTGCAGGTCGGCGATTAAGAGCGAGGTAGAACTTAGACTGTGCGTTGAATTTTAGAGGTTGCTAATAAGAGGGAAGCTTTTGAAGAAAAAAAGACTAAGGACTTTTCCCCCTGTTTTGGATTATAAGGCTTTTGGGAATAGAGGGTAGCTAACAAGTTATTCTAGGGTTTTGGAGAAATCGCGGAGGATTTTTTAAAGGAGTTTTGACTTTGTTCGGTGGGCGGGAGCCGCGGGGCGCTTAATTTGAGAAAAGACTAAGGATTTTTTCAGGATTTCCCCTGTTATCGAATATAAGGTTTTGGGAATAGAGGGGGTACCTAACAAGTTATTCTAGGGTTTTAGAGAAAACGCGGAGGGTTTTTTAAGGAGTTTTCCCTGCTTATGTTTCTAAAGATTAGGTTAAGGGGGCTGCGGGGATCGCGAGAGTTTTTTGGCGTTGGAAAGGGAGGGGGGATGAGTGAGTGAGTCTGCATCTTAAGGATAAAGGACACTCTTTCGAGGATGCCAATGTTCACATTTTGGACAGAGGACAGATGGTTTGAAAGAGGAGTGAAAGAAGCCATCTATGTCCACTGTGCGCGACCATCTTTGAACAGAGGCAGGGGTTTACGACACCAACTCTCTGCCATCTATAATCCAGTTTTGAGATCCCTTCCCAGACGCCTTAACGCCCACTCACATCCTGGGCCATCTGATCTCAGGAATTCGCATGATAAGGTGGGGCCAGGTTTCACAATGAACTCACCCGAAACTCTGGCTGATTGGGGCCCACACCCAGTTTCACACCTTGGCTCAGGCGATTAGAGGATCATCAGGGGGTCCTTTTGTCCCTCTGTGGGGGGGGATACTCCCACTAGGTTTATAGCTGGGACTCTCCACCATTTGACCTTAGAACTGAAGAAGCTTCTCGGATGAGAGGTGAAACGTCTTCAAGTAACTTAAAGAAGTCCAGACGCTTTTCTTTGCAAGCTCCTTTGACTACGATGACCTGGATGACTGAGAACCTTCACAGACATAGTGAGTGCTTATCAGTGTATATGTATGTGTGTGCTTGTCCATAGTTTAGCTGAGACAGTGTCCTTCGGCCTATCAGGCTAAGTAAACAGTCCTTCAGCCAATCCAGGTGTCCTTGCATGGGACGGGAAGAATAGCTGTAACACAGTCGTTATCAGGGAGTGATTGTTCGGCTCCAGCCTTGGGCCTGCAGCTAGCGCCGTTATGGGGGTCCGCAATCTCAATGTTGATTTTGTAAATTTCCATGCGAGCAGCCCAGGAGAATTTTCAGGCTGCCCTAACGTACTAGATTTAAAACACGTGGGGATCGAGCTTTTCAGGCACTGGCACCTAGGCTGTGGAACTCTCTGCCGTTGTCTTTACGCTGTCTAGACTCTACTGACTCCTTTAAAAAGCAGCTGAAGACATTTTTATAAAAAAAACGGGCTTTTAATTAATTTAATTAATTTTTACTTGTATGTCTGATCTTACTGTAAAGCACTTTGTGATTTTTATCTGTGAAATGTGCTATATAAATAAATTTTACTTACTTACTTACTCACTTACTCACTTACTTACTCACTTACTTACTAACTTACTTACTAACACTCCGACACTGGCCTCTCGATCTCCCGTTGGAGAGCCACGAGCCTCCCCATGATGGTATCAAACTTCTGTTCCATGGTGTTGTCATTCTTTTGATTCTGAGACCTCACAGCTGCAGTGATCCATTCCGTAATGTCTTCCAACTGTCGCTCAAGGGTCCCCCCATACGCTCAATGTTGTTGCTTTGAGCCTTCACAGCAGCTGTAAGCGTCTCCAAGGTGTTGACCATATTACGTTCGTTGTGAGAGGTCGCGCCTCGTCCCATCGCTTCAATTCCAGCGGACAGCCTTGGGGGGGGGGGGGGTTTGAACAGCCGGTTCCGCTCTCTTATTTCTCCGATAAACCAGGGCCAAGCCAACTCCGATATGCACGAACCCTGTTATCACGGTTCCAAATAGATAGATATCTTCAGCGTCCTCGATCGACAGTCCCGCCAGACACATGACCCTCCAGTTCTGCCACCCGTCCATCGTGCAGGGAAAGTCCCTCCAGGCCACTCAGGCTCTCCCGAGCCCAGACTTCTCATTGAGAAAAGGGTGTCAATAGCATTCAGAGACCAGTTGATCGAATCCATAATTCTCTTTTAGGTTTTAGAGAATGACCGTGTGAGTCTATTCCAGGGAAAGTAATGCACACGAGACAAGACAAGGACATAGAGGGTGAGGAGGAGAGGAGAAAAGTGCGACCGCCTTCGCTGAGAGCCAGAGAGAAGAGAATTAGAATTTTTATTAGAATTCCTGCTTTTTCCATATCTTTTCATATCACTGGCTTAATCCCTTCTGTTGCTTCCTTAGATAAGGGGTATTGTGGTTTAATGGGCCTGTGGGATGAAACAGTCTGTACTGTTACTGAGTCTGCATTTTTTATTAATCCCACATTCGACCACAGTGTAGAAGGTAAACTTTTAAGTGCTGGCTCTTCTTCCAGCAAGAGAATTTCTCATTCTTGTGTGCTGTCGTGCAAATGAGCGTTGGGTGTAGTTCTTATCACCCAGCCCAGTGTGTATCTCATGCACCCTGTTCTTTTACCCTGTGCCCAAGCCTCTTCCTCTGTAGGTGTATATTTATCATTTTCTACCTTTTGCAGGATTTTACCTAATTGATACCATTGTGTACCTGCTGCTTTTGCAACTGACACATGGGGTTTTGTGATCCTGTTTAGTTTTTTTTTTTTTTTTTTTTTTTTTTTTTACTCTGTCTGGTTCACTGAGCATACTGCATTTCCGCATTTTGTGACATAAGTGTTGCAGAGTCAGATATGGGCTTTTTAGGCTGTGTACCGGTTTATCATACGAGGGTCTGGGCCTGGGGTTTGTTTATAGTGCAGGGTGTTGTGATACTCAGTTGGCTTCATTTTTTCGGCACTTGCGGGGAGATGTTTTTCTGATGCTTCTTTGAGCTGTGTAAGCGGTGGCAAATCTAATGACCAGTAGTAGTTTGGCTCTCCTTTTCCTTCCCTCTGATAGGGGTCTCCCTCTACTAACATTATTTCCGCTGTCATACCTGTTTCTGTGGGGATGACTCCTATCCCTAGTTTTGTCATTGCATCTCTTCCTAGTGAGTTTACTGGGCAGGTTGGGTCTATTATACATGGCATGTAACAGGAGCGTTGACTAGGTTTGTGCAAAAATGTCAGTGGCTTTGTTAGTGGCTGGGTTTTTACGTGCCCTGACGCTGTTTTCACCATTACTACTTCTCTAGAAAAGGTTGTGCGTGGGGGCTCTGCCTTAAGTACTGTTTTACAAGGTCCTGTGTCACACAACACCTCCAGCTTTTTGCCATTTACATAGACTGTAAGTGTTGGCTTTCCGTCCAGTAAACTTACTAGCTGATGAACATTGTATACTTCAGCTTCATCCTGTTCTAAATTGTTTTCTTTGTTTGTTAATGCTTTTACTTTTTCATCTATGTGGCTCTCCCTGTCAGCTGTCTGGGTGGTTGCAGTCACAGTGGTTGCAGCTAGTCATTCTGTGTCGGGCATTCTCTGTGTCCTACAATGGTGTGCAAAGTGACCTTCTTTCCCACACCTCCAGCATGCAGTACTAGAGTCACCATCTGTGGTGTATGTGCCTCTCTGTCTCCCTCTGCCTCTTGCTCCTCCTCTATACATTCCTCTTCTCTTCCTCTCCTTTGAACTCTGAAACCTCCCCTGTAGCCTCCACTCCCACTAAAAGCTGTGAGAGCAGTGTCAGTGTCTAGGGCAAAAACTGAGGCCTTCTCTTTGTTTTTCACTACCGTTTGTGCGTGATTAGCATATTGGAGCGCCTCATCTACTGTGCCTGTATCTTGTGTTACCCAATATTTTTCTACATGAGGCCTAATGCGTGGTAGCAATCCTTTAATAAAATCACGTTTAAATTGTTGCTGATATGGTGATTGTGGGTCATCAGCATAATTTAGACCTGAGTTCTGTCTGAAAACTGGTCTCAGCCTGTCCATGTATTCATGTGGGTTTTCTGTGTCACTCTGTTTAACTTGCCCTATCTTACCATAGTTGGCTCTTGGCGCTAGTTGTTGACGGGCCCTATCAAACACAGGTATTAATGCTGCTTGGAGGTCAGCATGACCTGGGGGAAATGCTCTACCATCTGGTTGGGAGCCGGTAAAGTCTCCCCTAATTCTTCCCCAGGAGAGCCCTAGGCAGTCCTGGAATAACTGCATTAACTTGTGACCGTTTAAATGCCACTGGGTGATTACTTCATGCACGGCAGCTTGCCATGGTTCATACCCTTCTTGTATTGATGGAATGCCTTTTATTACATTTTGTCTGTCTTTATGTGTCCATGGGCGGTACACAAAAAATTGTGGGTCTGTTGTCCCTGCCTCCTCCCTGACCCATCACCTAGAAGTGTGCCATATCTGGGATTTGCTACTTCAACTAATGGACATGCTAGTGTAGATGGTGGTGGGTCTGGGTGTGAACCACGATCGTCGCACTCTTCTTCAGAGCCATAATCAGATCTTCCTGGATGAAAATCTGTTTCATGCTTGGCTAACATTGTTTGTGTAACCTCATATGCATTGTCAAATTTAATTTTCATTGCTCTTGTCCATATGGGAGATCGTTTGAAACGAGATTTTGGTGTAATACTGGTTGTTTTTTTCTGCAGCTAGTGTGGAAGATTTAACGTAGGGATTTAAAAGAGTTATGTGGGTCTGTCAGTGGAGGTCTTTGTTCAGCACATGCCTGCTTTGTAGTTTCATCATCAGGGGTTATTAAAGCTGCTGCTTTGTCTTTTGCCCTTCTCCCCCGTCCCTCTTCTCAGCTGTTTCTCTTTCCCTCTTTCTTTCTCCCCTTCTTTCCCCCAGTCAAGTCTGTCCCGTATTCAGTAAGTGAAAATAAAATAAACAATAAAAGGTGAATCAAATGGACCATTACGGCAAGGCTGGGATGGTCAGTTTGGTAAAGTAAATCCGTTGGGCATCTTTCTTTGCCTTTAGACAACAATTCTGAGGGCAAAAGAGCCAAACGGGACAGGCCAAAAAAAAAAAAAAAAAGCTGCTGCTAATTGTTTTTTCTTTTCAGTTTCGTTTTCCCATGCTTGTAAAGTGTAAAAGTAAAGTATAAAGTGTGTAAAGTGTGCGTGTTAGTCCCCATAGGGAAATAGTTCCTCTGCATTTAACCCATTCACCCAGTGAAGCAGTGGGCAGCCACCAATGCAGCGCCCGGGGAGCAGTGTGTAGGGACGGTACCTTGCTCAGGGGTACCTCAGAGTAGCCGTTCAGTGGAGTCGAACCCCCGACCTTCCGATCATGGGGCTACCACTCTACCTACTGAGCTATCCCTGCCCCGAAAAGCCTATACTCTTGTTTTAATTTTTTCTTTGGGTCTTTTGTTAATGTAATTTCTTGCTTCAGGACAGCTCTCAGCTGGGTAACAGCTGAGGGACTGCATTTCCCTTCCCAGCTGCGGTTTTTAGCTTTTTGTGGATTTCTCCACCTATTTACAATTATTTTACCTGCTCCGGTTTGTTGTTTTTCTAACCATTCCTCATCAGGTGTTAATTTTGCTTGTTTATTCCCCATTTTCAAAGATTATCCTGGGCCGTCCCTGTCACACGTGACTTCAGAGTGGTTGCTGATACGGCCTTTGACTTCACCCTAGAGGTGAAACGGTATCAGTTTTGAGATGAAACTCAACTGTTCTCCTTTGTCACCAGTACGTGAGCCTCAAGCAAAGAAAACAAAAGGTAAGTAGTTCAGCAGCGTATTGTGCTGTAAAATCAACTTACTTCCAGACACATACACACATAGACTCAGGTTTTAGAGGTAGCCATAATTACTTTGTAACAAATTGTAAAAGCGCACAAATGTCTAATTCGGTTCCTTTCGGCGAATCCTAACCTACTTTAAACCTTTGCGGCGGTTTTATATACCAAAATAGTGTTTAAAGAAGAAACCACCAATTGAAATAAAGTAACAAATATACCAGAAACAGGGGGTATAGCGGAAGCTGAACACCAGTAAACCATGAAACAACATATATTAATTCTTTAATTAATTTCCCACAGTACCTATAATGTTAACATGTTAGGAAACAAAAACTAATTGAATAATCCTACAAACTAATTCAAATCAAAGCTGAATTTTAATGTTGTTAACAATACAGAAGCGCGCACACACAGCAACACAAACATAAAGAACTAATTAATATTATTGGAGACAACGATACAAAACACACACATTTCAAAGCCTCAGAAAAATTACCAGAGAACCTAACTGTCTGACCAGCATGCTTCACAGACAAATTTGTTTTCTTTGCTCTTGCGGGGCTTCTTTGCACAGCCCCTGTGGTACCACCGTGGGCAAATGTCACAGCCAATCTGAATTAGACAAAACAAGGAAACACAAGTATTATGTTAATAGTGTTGTACAAATAAGTATTTAAATAACAATTTTGCAAAATACTCAGATCATAAAGCAGTCCACCATTCATTACAACTACAATAAGTCAGATGATGTATTCACATGGTCTGTGACATTTTTAAAATTATATTTTTGTTTTGTTTTTTTTAATCAGCTTTTTAAGCTGAATGGGCTATGGACATGTAAAACATAAGCATTTACCCATTCCGTGTCACCATCATGGTTCCCACAATAGTGGCATAGGTCAGTCAGGTCATCTTCAACAACAAGAAGCAAATACTTTAATTTTAATAATAATGAACTCTGTTTGCATGACTACATAATAAGATTATAGCAATAAAAGAACAATGTTAAAAACACGTTCAATGTAACAGTTTGTAGTTTACTATTTAATTTATATTTGTAATGATACCTGTATTCTCAAGAAGACGTATTGCAATCTGTTGTCTCAGACTTGCAATACTTGAAGCAGAGTTCTCAAACTTTACTGGAACATCTTTTAAGATGCACTCAGCAAACTGTGAATAAAATATATAACAATGCTGTCATTATTTGAAATAACATTTGCTATTCAAAAAATTGGAATCATATTTATTTTTAGAAAATCATAGTAAGTGCTTGTGTTGAACAAGAAAGAGGACACAAATGGAGACACTGGAGGAGACAGAGCAGAGACCAGCTCGACGGCAGAGAGACAAGCTAGCTGCCATCAGGACAGTGTGGGATAAGTGTGTGCACCACCTCCCCCTGTTTTACAACCCTGGGACTAATGTCACCATTGATGAGCAGCTGATCCCATTTAGTTGGGAAACATATTGCTTAACGTGTAAATGTGTTGTGTCTTTCCACTCACTCCACTTGATTAGAACTGATTTTTTTATAACATTTTATAAAAAAAAACCAAAAAACAAGAAGCACATTAATTCAGAAATGTGATCTAACAAAGGTAAAGGGAAAAAATTAACCATGTTTGCTGTTCATATGGCTTGTAATTGGGATGAAGTAAACATCTGAGTAATTTAATATAAAATTATTTGATAGTGTTAACAATCTTACAGATTGTTGTTACTTACAGATAGGCTGGGCTGAGCATTTGTGGAACTAATGGTCTACTGAGATTTTCACACAAACATCTCACAACAGAATGGTTGCAAAAACACAATTAATTTAGTGAGTGGCAGTTCTCTGGGACAAATTGTCTAGCTGATACATACCAGAGAATGCATTGACTGCTACAGCTGGTAGGGGGACTACATAAACCCAACATAACTGACCATTTACAACCAGGGCTGGCAATAGAGCATCATGCACCAAGAATTGAGGAAGTTCAAAAGGAAATTTGAAGTCCATGGATGGTTACATACTCAGAACATAAAATATTGAAAGCTGAAATCTTATAAACGTTTACTCTTACACCATGTAAGTAGTTATGAAGTTAACCTCATTTCCATTAACATAAGGAAATTAATGTAAGCAATTGTGAAAAATATGTATATTTGATCATGTAATTTATCATAATTTGCTGCAGATTCTGCATGCCTTTTATTCATTATGTTTATTTCAGTCATGGTCTTACACATACCTTCAATACGTAGGCACCACATGAAGTTGCATACTGTTGAATAGGATGAGGCAGTGTGTCACATGCCCATCTTGATGCATTAAGCCCTCTGTGTCTCATGAAAAACCTGAAAGACACATGTAGTAAGGATTAATAAGTTGTTCTGTATAAAGGATTTGCGTGCTAAACCTAGACATGTAAGGTGTGTGTGGGGTGCTGGTACAAGCCAGGGGAAGGACATCCAGCGGACATCTTGGCCAAATTAGAAAAACAAAACACCAGTGTTGTTGACCAGGGCCCTGTTTCAGGAAGCCGGTTTAGTGGAAAAACTGAGTAAGTATACCCTGAGTTAACGAAAACTCTGGGTTTTCGGTTTCACAAAGCGAGTTCAGCTGAAGCCTAAGTGAGTCACTATGACGACACACGCCGTGAAGCTAACCTGCCCCCTAGCAGGTTTACTACAACTAACCCTGACTGACCCCGCCTCTTTGTCGGAAACCTGACAGCAGGAAGTGTCAGACATGGCGTGTCCCTTCCTTGAAGAGCCAGTAGATCTTGAAGCCCAAATTCTCCGCAGAGCTCTCCGCCGGGAGAGAGTGATCAGAGCGCGTATGGACATCTTATCATTACCTGATGATTTCCTGTGCGAACGTTACCGTTTCTCAGCACAATCAATAAGTTATTTGGATAACATCCTCAGGCCATATATTGCGCATGTGACACATCGCGGACATGCGCTCAGTCCATTACATATTCTTTGTACCGCACTCCGTTTCTTTGCAAACGGGAGCTTTCTGTACAATATCGGTGACGCTGAGCACGTTTCCAAGGCTACCGTCTGTCGGGCAGTCAGGAATGTTACAGTAGCACTGAAACGTCTCCTGCACTCGTTTGTGGTGTTCCCCGGTCACAGACCCACAAGATTCATCAAAGAGGGATTCCACAAAATTGCAGGTATCAGGATGAACAAAACTCAATGCATGATGTGGTGATACGTGAACTACCACTCAAATGGTACATAAATTTCCAGGGTTCCCAGGCGTGATTGGCTGTATAGATGGCACCCACATCCCAATCATTGCACCCTCAGCAAATGAAGGAGACTATGTGAACAGGAAGTCCGTCCACAGCATCAATGTACAGGTACATAATTCCCTGTAGCATTTCACACCAACAAGTGATGGCATCATGGTAATGGATGCTAATATGTGTTCTCTGCACTGGGTAGATCATATGTGATGCTGCCAACATCATCACAAATGTGGAAGCCAAGTGGCCAGGCTCTGTACATGACTCACGAATCTTCCGGGAATGTACACTGAGCACCAAATTTGGACATGGTGGGTCGAAGTAACTGTGAAATATACAGAGACCAATTGCCACAGGGACGTTTGCACTGACATGTATTCTTCTGTCCTAGGAGAGTTCACTGGCCACCTGCTTGGTGATAGGGGGTACCCATGTCTACCCTATTTGCTCACCCCTTACCCTGACCCTGAACCGGGCCCACAGCAGCGTTATAATCTGGCCCATTGCAGGACACGGGCCAGAGTTGAAATGACCATCGGAATGCTCAAGGCCCGGTTCCAGTGCCTTCGTGGACTCAGGGTCACCCCAGAAAGGGCATGTGACATCATTGTGGCATGTGTGATCCTACACAACATTGCCACGATTAGAGGTGAACACTGTCCAGCTGAACCAGACATCAGCAGTGATCCACACGATGAACATCCTGACCCACCCACGAACGTACAGGATGGAAGAGCAGTCAGAGACACCATATGCCACAACCATTTCCTGTGACCCGTCAACCCAACATGTTACAAGACAAATACACAGATACTGTGGTCAACTGCCTTTATTGGTCACCCTGTATGTCCTGTACACAAAGAATAAATGCGTATATTAGTATGTTGTACAAACACTGACATGATTCGTCCATCTATGATCACTCCACCCACCCTTAACTGTTGTTCCAGCAGTACAATCTCCAGCTTCGACTTTTGGATCTGCAGCTGGAGGTGCACCATTTCCATGTCGCACTTTCTTATCTTCCTGGCCAGATATGTCTTATACAGCTGCTTCACAGGGAGCTATTGCAACAAGGGACATAGCATTGGCATCCATAGTACATGCCTACTTAGGTTGGTTGTAAATCAGTGCTGAACAACCCACTGCGGAAAGCTTCGTTGTAGGAGTGGCTGGACCCTCTTCCTCTTCATTTCCAGCATCACTCTGCCAGGGACATAGTAAGTCCATGGTGTCATCATAGTACCACATTGTCGTCAGTTGTTATATTTTCCACTGTACACTGTATACCTCATAGTGTGGCTCTGTTGCGGCCTCCTCTGTAGCAGCTGTCACTGTTTCGTCATCATGTGCCTGTGGTGGAGACATTTAACAACATTGCTGTTCTACTGTTGACACATGTAGTCTGTGGAGTATTACGAGTACTCACAACTGCATGTCGGTCTGGCTCAACAGGGGGCTGCACCAGATGCAGTACACCATCACCGTCAACTGGAAGAATATGGGGTTCATACAGGTCACTCATGACTTATGTGGGCGCAAATGGCAATTACCAGACATACCAATCACCATACACCTCATTGTCAGTATGCTCTCAGAGACAACCGACACTGAGGGAAGGCAAAATCAGTAGGTGTCAGGGTGGAAACGCTTTTATGAGCTTTATGTTGCATTGAGGTATATGTTCATATGTTACACTTATTGGGAAAGGTACGGAATGTACTACTCGCTCTGTCTCTGGGAACAGGGAGCTCACCCTGTGGGAGGTTAACACACACACACGCATGTATGCAAAATTAAAGGACACTGCTATGCTCATAATAAAGACGTACCACTGCAGCTCGGTGTGTGTGAGTCTCTCCCTGGGCCCTCACCCGTGCAGCACGTTAACAGTTTCCAAGTGTCTCAGTGTTGTTTATTCACCTAACTGTTTGATGACTGTCATTCTCTGTCAGTAGGACAGTAACTTCACTACGACATAGTTCATTTTGGTCAAGGTGACTGTGCAGAATGGATGTATGCACGCCATGTATTGTTTTGGATTTACCCCTTATGTAGGCACTTGTGTCTTGTGGGGTTGTTGCCACAGAGGATGTCCCCGCAGAGATGCCTTCAGCCACAGGGCGCCCACTGTTTTGGCTGAGGGCCAACTGCTCAGCCTCTGTGAGTGGTGGTGGTGGAGGACCCCCACCTGTTTTTCGGGCCTCCGCTTTTTTTCTGTTGGCTGTGACGGCACACATTTGGGCATACAGAGTAGGCAAATGTGTACTTGTGATGTGCTCAGATAATTTCAATATGTGCTTACAGGTGGTATATTACTGTAGCCTCTAACTGCAATTGATTTACATAGGACACACAGACCAAGCACTATGGCTCATAATACAATTACACCTTACCTGTTTGGACTATGTTTTTATACTTCATTTTTACTTGCTGCCAGGAACGTTTGGGGCCTGTTGGGTTGCACCTGCGCTCACATCACATCACAAAATAAAATGTATAACATAATAAATAGAATGACATATGATAAAATAACGTGTTATATGGGTGGAAATCCCTAGATCAATGTTTAAATTAACACTCACGCATTGACTCTGTCGGTTATGTTTTGCCATGCATGCTCCCTTTCCTTTGCAGCTGCGGCTGTGTTACTTTTTTTCTGCATGATGTGCATGCTGTCGGCATATGCTGCCATCAGAATTTCCGCCTCGAGTGCTGTGAAATACGTCGACCGCGCCTTCTTTCCCTCCGTCTCCATGGTGACTCGCTTAATCTGTGCTCCACTGATCGGGGCTTTATGTATCCTCGTGCGCGTGCTTAACTTGGGGTTGTAGCAACTCCGCGTTGATTGAACTAATTGTTATCAGCCTTTCTGAAACGGAATATTCCGAGTTGGACAGTTCGGGGTTACTCAACCGTGAGTGTCGTTTTTCACTCTGAGTTTTCTAAACCGGCTTCCTGAAACAGGGCCCAGGGGTCCGTTCTTCGTACCTCGCTTACTACATCCAAGATCAAATCATCGTGCCAACTTTGAGCTCGCTATTCCGGTTCTCCGAACACACCTGTTGTTGACGATTAGTATAGCTGGATGAAGTAATGTGAGATCACTGGGTGGTTTAACAGGGGCTACGCATCAATAGTAGAAACATTGATCGGCGAAAATGTCGAAGGAGCGCGCTCAGTATTTTTCGGCAGCAGAGCAAGAACTCTTGAGTGAGGGATTTCAGGAGTTTCAGAGTTTAATTAAAACGCAAGGGAACACTGCAAAGGCTGCAAAAGCAAGGAGAGAGGGCTGGCAGAAAGTTGCTGACAAATTAAACTCGTAATTTAATAATAATAATGGAGTGGATTTATATAGCGCTTTCCAATGCACCCAAAGCGCTTTACAATGCCACTATTCATTCACTCTCACATTCACACACTGGTGGAGGCAGCTACAGTTGTAGCCACAGCTGCCCTGGGGGAGACTGACAGAAGCCAGGCTGCCATATCGCGCCATCGGCCCCTCTGGCCATCACCAGTAGGCGGTAGGGTAAATGTATTCTATTACACTATATTATCCAATATTATATTACATCATATCCTCTTTCACATTAGAGCCACAACAGGACCCACTAGAACATGGGAACAAGTAAAAGTGAAATATAAGAATATTCTACAGAATGGTAATATTTATCACTTATATTGCTTTTAGTCTCTTGAAAAGAGACCCTGAAATAATCTGTTTGTTTGTTTATAACAGCAACCAAGAAAAGGGCAGAGCAAAAAAAAGACAGGTGGTGGTCCTGCACCCCCTCGTCAACAAGTAAATAATACTCTCACGGGAAAATCGATATCTCTATGAGCACACTGTCGCGCTGAGCTAAAGGATCCTGTCTATCCCGCAATATACGGTGAATTCTGGAAACTCTCCTTATCAATCTTGCACCTTCCGCAATGGGCTGCTCGCGTATACGGACAGGACATGGCTGCGACAGACTTCCCAAATCCACCTTCGCTTTTATAGCCGTGGTCTCTCATCTTGATTACACGAAGTAATTTACTATTACTACTCTGAAATATGAATTACATCTGTAATAATCACATACATGTAATAGAATGATTGATAGTACCTTTTTTTTTTTTTTAGAAAATGACCTGTATGTATCTGTATGAAATCAATAAAAGGATCAAGTACTGCATTATCTTTAGTTACATTGATAATATTTATTTATGGAAACACAGTGGTAAAATATCGCTGTTGCTTTTGTATACATGAAGCGGACATACCTGAGTGGCCGCGATCTAATCCTGTTTACATAAAGTAAGCCTGCTCCCAAGCAGGTTTACGCTTACGGATCTGTTGCTATGACAGCAAGTCCCGGATGAGCTTCGGAGAACCGAACGATCCAAGATCACGCGAAATCGTCAACAATCTCATCCAGCTAACTCACTTAGCGCGGTACGAAGAACGGACCCCAGAAGGTGGAAACTGTGCTACAGTTGGGTAAACAAGGCACAAGAACTTGCCTACCTACATAAACAGTCATACAGCGGGATGCACAGAGGACAGCTACACAGGAGGAAATTAATAAATAATCTGGGAACCAAACATAATCCAACAACCCCAAAATATGACACTTTTCTCTATAGAATAAACTCAGGGTTACAAAGTGAGCTTTTAACATAAGCCATAATACAAAATCACAGGGACACAAGACAACTCAAAACACGTGGTCGATAGACCCAGGATCCCAACAAACTGTGTTTTTGATTAAATGAGGCATAACCTACAAATGTAATTACATGAGTCATTTTAAAATACTGTATACACAGAAGGTGCAGTGCTCCGAAAAATAAAAAGTTGAGTTTTCTAATTAAGAGATTTGTGATATTTCAACAAGACTGTTGAATACAATAAAGTAATATGCTTGGAATTCATACTTTTTAAAATATATTTTAAAACATGATTGTCTTTGAGCGTATAACTTCTACATCAAAGACTTAAAAATAAACTGAATGTGTCAGCTTGTGTATATTTGGCAACATCCAGCAGCTCCGAAATGTGAGATGAGGATGCATTAGACCACAGGTGTCGAACTCCACGCCCCAAGGGCCGGTGTCCTGCAGGTTTTAGATGTGTCCTCGATCCAACACAGCTGATTTAAATGGCTAAATGACCTCCTCAACATGTCTTGAAGTTCTCCAGAAGCCTGGTAATGAACTAATCATTTGATTCTGGTGTGTTGACCCAGGGTATTATCTAAAACCTACAGGACACCGGCCCTCGAGGCCTGGAGTTCGACACCCCTGCATTAGACAGATTATTTTAAAGATCATTACAACTACTACAATTTTAAGGTAACTTATAATGTCACTTTCTGAGTTTTAAATGTTTTTCTTCTACTGGATTTACATTGTGTTAACACATATGCAGAGACAAATTTACCTTGAAATGTCCCGGCATTGTTTGACTCTCCTTTTGCTTTCACCAAGTGAAAGGGGGCCCTTCTCCTTTCTCCAGGTTTGATCACCTAAATGTTGAAGCACTAGAGTTACAAATAAATAAAATTGACGATGTACTTGTGTCTTGCAAGGCACACTGAATGCACTACTTAATCTATGCTTGAACATAAGATCAAGATGGGTGAGAAATTAATTTTAAAAAGACACACAATGTCTTAGTAATATGCTCTTCTACATTGTGTCTTGTCTTAATTGCAAATGATTCTCCAATTGTCCAATTTGGAGAATGTTTTAAAATGTATTTATATTGTTCCTTTAATTGGTCACCCAGTAGTCTATACGCAAATGACCATGAAGTATGAAAAAATTATTACCACCAGCATCCAGTGATGACCTTCATTGACAACTCCCAAAATATACTTGTAGAAGACTGGGTCAATCTGTAACACATTAAAAAAAACAAGTTAGACCCACCTCACTGATAATACGTATTGCAAAGCTTTTAAGGACAACTTAATGACAGAATATTGTTTAATACCTTAATTTTTGGCTTATTCCACTTCCATACCGTGGTTGGTTGAATTTGTTTACCACGACAGTCAGATAAGCATTAATAACCTGGAATTACAACAAGAGATTCACAATAATTGATTTAAATTTTTAAATACATTAAATAAAGTTAGTTATGCAACAAACATTTTTTGTTGGAAACAGTAAGCATAAAAACAAAAAGAAAGAAATGTCACTTTACCTCACTTTCTAATTCCCTTTGGGGAGCTGTATTGTAAATGTCCTCAAAGAATATCTTGTATGGTCCGATTTTTGACAGGAGGACATACGTCTTATTTCCCTCCCAAGCATCTGTCACATCTATGAAATGTTTACAAAAAATAATGTTGTATTTGGATGGACCTTAGAACAAACCCCCCCACAAAAAACAACAACAACTCTAAATTGTTGGAAAATAATTTTCGCTGAATATTTTTAGACATGATAAGAAGATAATATTAGATCAGTTTTAGTGTTCCTTAGGTTATTACATGTCAGTTTGCACATTAAGTTAAATATTTTATGAATATTTCAGAATGCTTTGTTATTTAGACTAATGCGAAAGTGACAGTGACAGTATTACCTAACTGCACATTAGTGTTCCAGGTTTAAGGAACCCATCCTCAGGGCTATTCAGCTGTATGTTACTGTTCATCAACGTTGTTTTACGACTAAAAGATAGACAGAACTTTTGAATACATGAGCTCACAACTCGTAAACATTCTGCATCAACAGTTAAAGACTACGTAGTCAGTAAATGCTATTCCAAAAACGCCAATAATTTTAGCACTTCTTAAAATGAGTAAACATACTCTTGATGATAGATTTTACAGAGGCAGTGGAGGCATGCATCATGCCCAGAGCGGCACTGGACAATGCATTGGTGTAGACGTGATGGTGGATGGTTCAGAGGCTGACGTGGTGGTGGATGGTTCAGAGGCTGACGTGGTGGTGGATGTTTCACAGGCTGACGTGGTGGTGGATGTTTCAGAGGTGGACATGGTGGTTGGGGGCCCGACTGTGGTAGTGGTGGATGGCTCAGAAGAAGAAGCATTAGACAACTTATGTGGAATTCTTGGCTGTTCCTCTGTGAACACCATTAAATGATCAATGTTAATTTTTGGTATTGTCACACCTTTGCTGTCTAAAAGATCCACACTTTTTCCTGCTATTGCAGCAATTGTGTAGGGGCCGAGGTAATTGCGATCTAACTTGCCCCCTTTCCTCTGCTGGCTCCTCGTGTTCATCCTCCACACTTTCATGCCAACTGTAAAACTCGGACTAGGTCTGCCTTTATTTTTGTTTTGATATTTTGACTGTTTTTTTGCTACTGGAAATAGCAGTCTGAAGGACTTCATCCAGCTTAAGAATTTCTTCTGTTGCCTCCTCAACAGACAAAATGTCCTCCACACTGCTGTCCACCTGTAAGATGTAGAAAAGGGGATGTGTTATTATATGAAAATCAAAAAAAAAAAAAATTCAAGAAAAGACATTTAAAGTCTTGTTTTTTAAAATAACTTATTCTGTATTCATCTGGGATTTGAGTAGGGTACCTCGCCTCTCTACCAAACATTAAAAAAAGGGTGAGTACTTAGTGGTCATATGGCGCTTGGTTCTCAGGCCAAACATGACAGGATCCAAATGTTTGTCCCATTCCTCTGGCTTTTTATTTACCAACTTGGAAAGTGCTCTACAAAATTAAATAAAAAAGCAGTTATTGGGATATGAAGGAAAACCAAATTAAAAATAAAAACATATGAAATGCGTAAATAATTATGATTTTACAGTTATGAGCTAATGCACGCATTTAAAGATCAAAAGCAGGGCATTTTTCTGTTTACTTGAAATTTAAAAACTTCATTAAGGGGGAGTGACTGTTGTATTGCTGACACGTGTATTATTAGCACAGCAAAATAAAAAACAACACACGAACAGAACACGTGACCTCACGATATAAATTCCTTTTTTTTTTTCTAAATTTTCCCTTTTTTTCCAAATTATGTTTTTCATTTTAGAAAAATTACAAGACAACAATAAAATCCCCATTTTGATTTTTCGAACAGAATTAAGTTGTAAACACTACAAACTTCTAACGCTAGCCGGTACTAGTTACAACACCGTCACACCTAGTAATGGCGGTGATGGCGATGATGTTGCTCACTTGGGAATTACAACAAGAGATTCACAATAATTGATTTAAAATTTTAAATACATTAAATAAAGTTAGTTATGCTACAAACATTTTTTGTTGGAAACAGTAAGCATAAAAACAAAAAGAAAGAAATGTCACTTTACCTCACTTTGCATGGTCAACAACAACTCTAAATTGTTGGAAAATAATTCAGCTGACTATTTTTAGACATGATAAGAAGATAATATTAGATCAGTTTTAGTGTTCCTTAGGTTATTACATGTCAGTTTGCACATTAAGTTAAATATTTTATGAATATTTCAGAATGCTTTGACTAATGCAAAAGTGACAGTGACAGTATTACCTAACTGCACATTAGTGTTCCAGGTTTAAGGAACCCATCCTCAGGGCTATTCAGCTGTATGTTACTGTTCATCAACCTTGTTTTACGACTAAAAGATAGACAGAACTTTTGAATACCTGAGCCCACAACTCGTAAACATTCTGCATCAACAGTTAAAGACTACGTAGTCAGTAAATGCTATTCCAAAAACGCCAATTTTAGAAATTCTTAAAATGAATAAACATACTCTTGATGATCGAGGGGTCTACTGTAGATTTTACAGAGGCAGTGGAGGCATGCATCATGCCCAGAGAGGCACTGGACAATGCATTGGTGTGGACATGGTGGTGGATGGTTCAGAGGCGGACGTGGTGGTTGGGGGCCCGACTGTGGATGTGGTAGTGGTGGATGGCTCAGAAGAAGAAGCATTAGACAACTTATGTGGAATTCTTGGCTGTTCCTCTGTGAACACCATTAAATGATCAATGTTAATTTTTGGTATTGTCACACCTTTGCTGTCCAAAAGATCCACACTTTTTCCTGCTATCGCAGCAATTGTGTAGGGGCCGAGTGTCATGATTCGGCTGTGTGGCAGTCAGGAGAGGACCCAAACGCAAACTCACGGAGACAAAACAAACTCAAAAACACAGCTTTAATGCTGGCAAAAAGTGGAACACGAAAACGGTACTAAACTAAACTGGGAAAGCCAAACATAAAGTAAACCAGGAACCACGGGGAGAATCACACACAGCATGAGGGAGAACGCAACGCCGAACAGAGGGAGACGCAGACAGAAATACACAGAGGGTTAACGAGGAAAGTGGGAACACACGGGGAACACAGCTGACACAGATAACCATAACGAGACAGGGCGGGGTGAATATAACACTGACGGGAGACGGGCAGAGTCAAACAGGAAGTACAGAGGTTCAGACAGGAGGAGAGAGAGAGCACGGGGAAAACACAGACATAACGGGCTGGGGAAACATGGAACAACCACAAAGGGAGATGAGGGCTCATAAATACACAGAGGGCACACAGGGGGGAGAGAGAGCACGGGGAGAACTTAGACATAACGGGCAGGGGAAACATGGAATAAAACATAAGGAGAGACGAGGGCTCACAGATACAGAGGGGCACACAGGGGGTAAAAGCCACGAAGGGAAAACACTTAGGGAACAACACAACAGGGCAACTCAGGAAATATGGCCTAAATAGGGAACAAAATACAAACATACAAGAAAACTAAGAATACTGGGCCAACATGGCCCAGGACCATGACACCGAGGTAATTGCAATCTAACTTGCCCCCTTTCCTCTGCTGGCTCCTCGTGTTCATCCTCCACACTTTCATGCCAACTGTAAAACTCGGACTAGGTCTGCCTTTATTTTTGTTTTGATATTTTGACTGTTTTTTTGCTACTGGAAATAGCAGTCTGAAGGACTTCATCCAGCTTAAGAATTTCTTCTGTTGCCTCTTCAACAGACAAAATGTCTTCCACACTGCTGTCCACCTGTAAGATGTAGAAAAGGGGATGTGTTATTATATGAAAATCAAAAAAAAAAAAATTCAAGAAAAGACATTTAAAGTCTTATGTATTTAATCCAACAATGTTTTTTAAAATAACTTATTCTGTATTCATCTGGGATTTGAGTAGGGTACCTCGCCTCTCTACCAAACATTAAAAAAAGGGTGAGTACTTAGTGGTCATATGGCGCTTGGTTCTCAGGCCAAACATGACAGGATCCAAATGTTTGTCCCATTCCTCTGGCTTTTTATTTACCAACTTGGAAAGTGCTCTACAAAATTAAATAACAAAGCAGTTATTGGGATATGAAGGAAAACCACATTAAAAATAAAAACATATGAAATGCGTAAATAACATTATACCTCTGTATGGTCCCATTCATCCTTTCTACCAACCCATTTGTCTGTTGGTGGTATTGGGCACAGAGACTCCTTTGAATGTTTAGGATCTTGCAAACATTTCGGTTGATCCGAATTCAGAAAGAAATAACCACATTACTCTAGTAAAACAGTTAATTTCTAACTGAGGAATGGATTTTAGGTGTTTCTTTCTTACTTCATTCACAAACTCCTTCCCCTGGTCCGTTAGAATGCGCTTCGGTGCTTCAAACTGGTAAAAGAACTCCAGAATGTATTTTGCTACCTCTACAGCGCTTTTGGACTTCAACTGATATGCCTGGGGCCATTTTATCAAGTAGTCAATAAGTACACATATGTACTGGTTGTTATTTGAAGTCATTTTTAGTGGACCAATTAAATCCATTCCAATAAGCTCAAATGGCTGATTGACCTATTAAACACAGAAATCATTAGCAATTCCTTATTTTCAATAATAATTTGAATTTTAATCAACGTTTTTTATCTTATGTATTATGTCACAAACCATTTACAGGAAAAAATAGACCTAAAATGTTTACCTGTATCGGTGTGTACTCCACCTCCTTTTTAATGATGACACTGCTGGCCTGGCATGCCACACACTGCGGCTACGTCCACACCTACCCGGGTATTTTTGAAAACGCAGATTTTTCTATGCGTTTGCACCTTTCGTCCACACCTAAACGGTGTTTTTGGTCACTGAAAACGGAGATTTTTAAAAACTCCGGCCAGGGTGGTTATTTTTGAAAACTCCGTTTTTGCATTTACGTGTGGACGAGAAAAACTGAGAAAACGCAGCGTCAAAGGTGTGCGCCTTTTTTGACGTCACACTGTGCACCACGTTATTGTTTCGGTGAAATGAATTTCTACAATACTGTTACTGTTAATTGTACTCTCTGCAGTGTTTAAATGCTTACATATACACACACAGTTACTGTCCCTCCACACAGACGACTCGGTTCTGCTTCTATGCCCCATCCTTGTTTACTATTTCCCACCGAGGCTTCTAGACTTCTGATTGGCCGACATTTCTACACTGTTAGGAATGTATTGTCACCTGTTGCTTTGGCATGTTCCTAGCAGCGTTTTCCTTCATTTCTGCGTTTACTTGTGGACGGGATTATTTTTTAAAATGGAAAATCTCCGTTTTCAAAAATACCCGTGTACGTGTGAACGTAGCCTGAGTCACCTGAAAGGAGGGCAAAATAAATAAAATAATATTATTATAATATAATCAGTATAATAATTTAAATCATATAAATTTCAGTAAAAAGACTTAATTTTTTTCTGATACAAAACGTATAAGACATCGACAGCTAACTAGTACACTTGTTAACTTGAAATTTAATACAATAAAGGACATTTTGCGAGACAAACAATATGCATGTATAATCAAGTTGTATACAGACCCATAAATTTATGTCCTCTGACATTCCAGGCCAATAAAATCTTTTTGAGATTGCTTCTCTTGTTTTTTTTCTGGCCACAGTGCGAACCACCACTGCTGGCATGAAAGTCAAGGAAAACTTCATTGGCTATGTTGGGCCCACACAGCACTTTTGCCTTAATGCAGTGATTTGTGCCTTTGTACTTTATGTAGTACAACTCGCCATCTGTGAGAAATCAAAGAAATACATGAGTAGTTTTAATCTGCTATAATATAGTCATAAATGTGGAATTATTACAGTACTGTAACATGGTCAAAAACGCATGATGTGTATGTGAATATAATTATTTCCACAATATCAATGTACCACACCATAGAGTTAATGGTTAATTATAAATATTTCCTGAATAACACACCATAGTTCATTATGAATTACAGTTATGAGCCAATGCTGTCAGGGCTCAGAGGCCCGTGGCGTGGAATGGACTCAGGCGCAGAACCAAAGACCGGAAGCTCGAAGTGATTTGCGAAAACAAAAACTTTTATTTACAAGTGTTCCTAACATAAATATTCAAGACAAAAAACAAGATTAAGCTTTGTGCAAAAGCTCATTGTGTGCATTGCTCCTAAATACTGCCAGAATAATTGCCTGCAGCTGAGGAACGGGGGGGCGGAGGGGGCAGGAAGGGCTCCACACAGAGGAGGAGAGCTGATGCTGTGGAAAGTTACTCAGGCTCACCCAGACCATGACAGTACCCCCCCCCCCTCCCCTCCTCAAGGGTTGCCTCCAGGCAACCGACCCATCCCTGACCTGCGATGAGCCCTGTAAAAGTCAGACAACAAAGAAGGATCCAAGATTAGGGACCGTGACACCCAGGAATGCTTCTCAGGGCTGTACCCCTCCCAATCCACCAGGTACTGCTGGTCCCGCCCCCGCCGGCGCACGTCCAGGATACGCCGGACCGTGAAAGCGGGATGACCGTCGATGAGTCAGGCGGGAGGTGGGGGAACGGACGGAGGGCACAAGTTACTGACGCCCACCGGCTTGACCTGGGAAAAAATGAAAGGTCGGGTGGATCTGTAGTGACGGGGGCAACTTCAACTTGATTGCCGACGGACTGATGACCTGCTCCACCTCGAAGGGCCCGATGAAGCGTGGCGATAGCTTGCGTGACTCTGTCCTGAGCGGAATGTCTTTAGCGGATAGCCACACCTTCTGCCCACGGGTGTATGTGGGGGCGGCTCTCCGACGACGGGCCGCATACCGACGCTGGCATGCCACTGAGCGACACAAGGCCCAGCGGGTCATTCTCCATGCCCGCTGGCAGCGCTGGAGATGGTGCTGAACAGAGGGCACATCGAGGTCCGTCTCCAACTCCGGGAATAGAGGAGGCTGATAGCCAATGGAAGCTTCAAAAGGTGACAAACCTGTAGCAGAAGAGGTGAGAGCATTATGGGCATATTCAGCCCAGATGACCAGGAAGCTGGATTTGAGGCAGTAATGCAGCGGAGGGTGGCTTCCAGTTCCTGGTTGAGCCTCTCAGTTTGTCCATTCGTTTGCGGGTGATAACCTGAGCTCAGGCAAGGTTTTGCTCCGAGAGCTGTACAAAACGTCTTCCACACCCGCGACGTGAACTGGGGGCCCCTGGCAGACACAATCTCAGTAGGTATTCCATGTAGTCTAAAAACATGGTCCGTTAAGACCCTGGCTGTCTCAGTGGCGGTGAGCAGTTTGTCCAATGCGATGAAGTGAGCCGCTTTGGAGAATCTGTCTATCACTGTGAGTATAGTGGTTTTACCTGATGACACGGGGAGACCAGTGACGAAATCCAGGGAGATGTGAGACCAGGGGCGACGAGGAATGGAGAGCGGCTGTAAGTATCCAGCCGGGCGGCGTGGGTTTGATTTATTACGGGCGCAGATGGAGCATGCAGCCACATACTCTTTGACGTCTTTATCTATTGAGTCCCACCAGAAATACCTTCTAATGAGAGAGCTGGTCCTCCCGCCACCTGGATGACACGCAAATTTGCCTTTGTGAACCCAATCAATCACCTTAGGTCGCGCCACTGCTGGAACGAAACGCCGGTTCGGAGGACCCGTGCCAGGGTCCGGTTCCGTCTCCAGTGCGCGGCGGATGTCCTCCTCCACCTCCCAGGAGACGGCGCCGATTCTGACACCTGCCGGTAAGACGGTGGGAGCGTCGGGTGGGTCATTTGCCAGGTCAAACTGGCGGGACAGGGCATCCGGTTTGATGTTGCGGGATCCTGGGCGATAGGAAATAGAGAAGTCAAACCGATTGAAAAACAATGACCAGCGGGCTTGGCGTGAGTCAAGTCTTTTAGCAGTGCGGAGGTAAGTTAGGTTCTTGTGATCAGTCCAAACAATAAAGGGATGCTCAGCACCCTCGAGAAAATGCCGCCACACCTCTAGCGCCAATTTGACCACGAGCAACTCCCTATCCCCAACATCATAATTTCTCTCCGCTGGTTAGAGGCGGCGCGAAAAAAAGGCACAGGGTTGAAGCTTTTCGGCCGGGCCAGAGCACTGGGACAACATCGTCCCCACCCCAAGATCAGATGCATCCACCTCAACTATAAACTGTTTACTGAGATCAGGATGGATCAACACCGGTGCAGACGTGAATAGTTCTTTCAACTTAGAAAAGGCAGCATCAGCCTCCTGACTCCAGATGAAGGGAAGTTTAGAAGATGTAAGGCGGATAAGGGGAGCGGCTTTTTGACTGTAATTTCTTATGAAGCGGCGATAGAAATTAGCAAAGCCCAGAAAACGTTGTAAGAGTTTTCGCGATGTTGGAACGGGCCACTCAACGACTGCTTTAACCTTAGCTGGGTCAGTCTTCACCTGCCCCCCTGCGAGGATGTAACCCAGGAACGACACCAAAGGAGAGTGGAACTCACATTTCTCAGCTTTGACGAATAATTTGTTCTCCAGCAGCCGCTGGAGCACAGCCCGGACATGTACCCTGTGTTCCTCGAGATTCTTAGAGAATATCAGGATGTCATCGAGGTATACAAAGACAAAACGGTCCAAAAAATCCCGAAGCACATCATTAACCAGGTTTTGGAAAACTGCTGGTGCATTTGTGAGACCGAATAACCAAATACTCAAAATGACCTAAGTGAGTGTTAAATGCAGTTTTCCACTCATCCCCCTCTCTGATTCGGACGAGGTGATAGGCATTCCGGAGTTCCAATTTGGTGAAAATGGTGGCACTGTGAAGAGGCTCGAATGCAGAACTTATGAGTGGTAATGGATATTTATTTTTAATGGTAATGTCATTGAGGGGTCGATAGTCAATGCAAGGGCGGAGTGAGCCGCAAGAGGAAAAGTATTGTCCCATAGCAACGGAGAAAGTCCTCTCTGAGAGATATGATTTAAACCAAGATAGTACTATACCTTTAAGACCAACAACATGTTGTAGCCTCGATAGGAGAAGCCACTCTATGAGTAGTGACATCAGGGTTAATCATAGAGTTAAAGATTTTAAAAAGGACTCGAGGCTTGTGACTGTTATTCATAATTATACCTGACAGGAAGGCAGACTCTGCAGCTTTAACAGTCTTTTGAAAATTTGAGAGACAATTGTGAAGGATGTCAAAGTATACCTGAAGTTTGCCCTTTTTCCATTTTCTCTCAGTGCAATGGCATTCACGTCTGAGAGTGCGGGTAGTTTTGTTCACCCAGGGTTGACGTAAAAGTTTAGCGCGCTTAGTCTTTAAAGGAGCCACAGTATCGAGAATAGAGAAGCATGTTGAGTTAAACAGATTAGTGAGCTCATCAACTAAAAGATCCTTGTTACTGTTAACATCATAAAGGACAGAGCTGGTAAAAGCAGCGGAGAAACAAGCGGTCGTCTGGGAATTAATCATGTGCAGTTGGCGCAGTGGACCCTCACTGTTCAGCTCCACATTACACACTGAAACATTAAACATGGCCGGAAAATGATCTGAAATTCCAGAGTCCTTGATATCCATAATGGAAATATCCAACCCAAAAGACAGTACCAGATCAAGCGTATGTCCTTTTACATGGGTTGGTTCATTAACCCATTGAGTGAGATTAAAAGTGTCAATAAGGGTAAGGAAGTCCTTGACTAGTGGTCCAGTCTCACAGCAAATATGGATGTTGAAATCGCCAACAATTAAAATACGGCCACCTCGTAAGAAAAGGCTCCCTAGTAAGTCCGCGAATTCGACATTAAAATCCTTATTGAGGTCGGTACACCACAGTAAAAATAATCGAGGGGACAGAGTTTAACTCCAATAGCGGAGCATTTTCTTTTGGTACCACTTTGAACCTGCCAATTAGTTGTGATCAAAACACATATCATTCTAAGAGAGTATGCTTAGGCAACTTCTAAAAAGAGGCCTTCATATTTTTTTATTTTTAACAGTGCACTGAGATTTTTTGTTTGGCAATTTTCTTTTTTTCGAGCAGGCCTGCAAGATCGGAATCGAAAGCGCTACACAACATGTTGAAGAATCGCAAGTGAGCTTCTCCAAAATTAAAATGGGCTCAGGAGAAAGCCACTTATTTGGGACAATCAGAAAACAAGTCCCTGTCAAAAAGGATTCAGCAAGGTAATCAAGTCTAAATTCTTTTTTTTCTCTTTTTTTAAATGACGTCATTGCTGGCAGTAGAAACTTATTGCGTCACGAGAGGTTCTACTGTCAGCAAATAAAAAAAATGGGGACTGACTGGACTGACAAAAGCTTGACTGACTTGACACCCGTATGCAAGATTGCACCTCCACCCTGAGTGACAAAAGGGTGGATGTATGTATGTATGTTTCTTTTTACAGGAGCAGAAAGATCACAGCAACAGGTTGCATGAGCTTTTGGGCCGTGCTGACTTAACCTTTTAATTGCCACTTTCTGTGTCTTTGTGAATTTACCAGCAGTGTGTTATTCATGACCTTGTATTGTTTACAGTGCAGAGGTCACTGTGAGAAAGTGTGCATACAGATGTGCTGCGCTAACATCTACATCACTTTTTCCACAGCAGAGGGTTAATCGTGGGATCTAATCACATGATTTACAGCAGGACACACCACTGGCTAATGTTTTTTTTTTCTTACGACAGGGCCTGGAGTGAAGCTACTCCAGGGAAGAATCCCTGGAATTTTTAAGAGACAATGCACAACTGACAAACGACAGTGGGCTGCACCACTGGGCTTCCAAAAGATTGTCATGAGGAGATTTTGAACAGCAAAATCTTAAAATGAAGTGAAAAGTTTTTACGTTGATGCCGCGTTGGAACAGAAATGGAGGGATGGACAGAGCTCCAAAGGTGACAGCGGATAGGGAGACCAGCGTTGGAATTATGACTCTGTAAATGGCACAGACACCAGGAGCCATGACCATGACTGAGAATGTCCACTTAATGCTGTTTCACTCTGCCATGCAAAGTACTTTGACACTCTGGAGAAGGCCTTCTCTCTGTATCATTGTTGTTGCCATTTGCATGTGAGAGCTTAGATTGTGGGGAAGATTAAAGATGAACAAAGGGTGGTGGGAGGACAGTGAAGTGAGGATACAGTGTGAAACTCCTTTAAGTGTACAATAATGTTGATGTGATATACAGAATGTCAGGAAAGAAATTCTGGTATTAATGTGATTCTTGATTTAAGAATCAAAGGGTGGGATTTTATAGGAATTTCTTTTACTTATGTATTAATCACACTATTTTATTGTATGATGCCTTGGTGCCACTGGATTTTTAAGCATGTTTCACACTCATACTATAAGACAAATGGTGGGGGTCTAGTAAGGAAGTTGGGGGAAGCAGACAACTCCACGGGAAGAGTCTTTTGTCTCTTCGAGGACTCTGGGAGGTAGCAAGGGAGTGTGAACCTTAAGGTGTGAAACAGCTGTGTACTTTCTTTTGTTCCTGGAGAAGGTATTTAACTGAGAGCCATGCTAAGCTCAGTGAGACTCTGCTGACCGTCTGACTTGGCTTTTTTGATTCCCCTTTTCAGGTCAGCTCGAGCAGCCCTGTACAGAGCTCTGTCACCTGACCTGAAGGCAGCATCACAGGCTTTGAGGAGTGAGTGGACCTCGCTGGTCATCCAGGGTTTTTGGTTTGGAAAAACCCGAATGCTTTTGTCCACAGTCACATTTACAATACAGAACTTGATATAGTCCAGTACTGATCCTGTGAAAGTTTCTAGGTCCTGGTGTTCAAATATGTCCCAGTCTGTCTGTGTGAAACAGTCCTGTAGTTTGGAGAGAGCATTTTCAGGCCAGGTTGTAACAGTCTTTGTGGTGGGCCTGGCACTGCATGTGAGGGGGGTGTAGCCTGCGGAGAGCAGGAGGGAGAGGTGGTCGGACTGACCGAGGTGGGGGAGGAGTATGCATGCTTGATGTTGGAGTAAACATGGTCTAGAGTGTTCTCTCCTCTGGTGGGACATTTGACATGCTGATAGAACTTTGGGAGTACAGTCTTTATGTTGGTCTTATTAAAGTGCAATTATGTGAACACCATCAGGGTGGGTCCGCTGCTGTTCGTTAATGGTGTTCAGCAGGATAGACAGCTCCGTGTTTACGTTAGCATCGGGTGGAATGTACACAGCCGTGATGATCACTACTGTTAGTTCTCTCGGTAGCAAAAAAGGCCGGCATCTTACTGACATGTACTCAAGGTTCAGGGAGCAGTGTCTGTTTATAATTGTCCCGTTGTTGCACCAGCTTTCATGCACTTAAATACAATAGTGTGTCCCAGGCCCATTGCAGCTCCTTAACCAAGCCCGTCACTTCCGGGAGCTGGTGAAAATTAGAATTTCCCTCTAAAATTGCCTCGTTGGCATGTATTCCTACCACCCTTGCCTTGATATCCGAGGTGGTCGAAATTGGCATCATCAGGCCTTGGATGTGAGACAATTCGTGCTCCCGGAATAAGCCCGCTCGGTCCATGTGGTGGTCGCATCATTCTGTCATGATAGGCTGTGTGCAGCAGGCAGGAAAAGACCCAAACGCAGGACTCTCAAAGATGGGACTTAACTCAAAACACAGCTTTTATTGCCGGAAGAACGCCTCAGAAATAAAACAAAACAAAACTCTGAACATAGGAACTGAGGGATAGATAGGGGCAGGGATAGCTCAGTAGGTAGAGTGGTGGCCCCATGACCAGAAGGTTAGACGTTTGAATCCACTGAATGGCTACCCTTAGGTGCCCCTGAGCAAGGTACCGTCCCAACATACTGTTCCCCGGGCACCCAATGGCTGCCCACTGCTTCACTGACTGAATGGGTTAACCCTTTAAAACCGGTCAGAGCGGGCACGCTCCGTTTTGCGCCACTACTTTTAAATCCTTGTAGAACTGCAACCACGTAAGCTAGCGCAATAATTTTTTTTACATATGAACCGGAGAAGTTGTACTTACATCTTATGCCATCAGCTTGTCCTAGGTCACGATTTCCTTCCACATATGTGTTGTGGGATTTCTCTTTAGCGTATTGTCCTTTAATGTATTGTCTTGATGAAATGCTTTCATGTTACTTAGTTTAGTATGTCTGGTTGACACCTCATTCACACTGGGAAACAGACGGTGAGAAACTGGTGAATGTCTCCCAGGAGACGGAAGCTCACACAGGAAGACTTGACCCCAGAGTGGGGGAAATTCACACAGGTGATAGAGAGTTTTCTGTTTAGAGCCAACGCCACAATCCATCTACCTGACCCTCTCATGTCGGGAGCAAGGTTCGGTGAGCAGCTCCTAATTTTCTGCCAAGAATATCGACCCATGGGTCAAGAAATTAGACGCGCAGTGGCAGGCAAGCTGAAACCATGCGACCTGAGGAGAATATCACCTCACTTGCCTGATCCTAAGCTGAGGATACGACACCTGACCTATGAGCATGGAGAAAACCGTGAATATTGTACTGCAGTAACCCACCTTTTTTTTTAATATATTTTATTTATTGACTCTATTTAATTTGTAAAATATGTGTATACACACACACGTAGAAAAACGTTTCAGGCTCATTGCCCAGACACTTCTCAGCACAGACTGCAGAACTTGTGGCGCTCACAGAAGCCTGTAAACTCGCGGAGAGTCAGTCGGCCACCATCTACACTGACTCTCGCTACGCATTCGGTGTGGTGCATGATTTTGGCGCCTTGTGGAGGCACAGAAAGTTCCTGAAATCTGATGGGAAGCCCATCCTCAATGCTAACCAGGTAGCAGTGCTGCTGGATGCCATCCCCCTGCCTGCTCGCATTGCTGTAGTGAAGTGTGCAGCACACACAGGTAAAACTGATTCTGTCTCCTAAGGAAATGCAGCAGCCAAAGCAGCCGCCGAAGGAGGCCTACCCTTCCAACTTGTCTTGGCACCGCTGTCCACACCTAACCTCGCTGATCTTCCTGCTGTACAGTCATTTGCGTCCCAGATGGCAGTCTGAGGTACACCTGTGCACTACTCATGATGTCAGATCAGCATCCTGATGTGGCACACCTGTGAGGTGGGATGGATTATCTCAATATAGCAGATGTGCCCACTACCACACATTTGGACTGATTTGTGACCACTGTTTGGGAGGGATGGTTATATTGTGTATCTGGAGTGAATTTTAGGTCTCTACGTCCATCCCATGGGGAATGGGAGCAGTAACAAAGGTGTTACGTTTATATTTTTGTTGAGTGTAACTCTAGACCAAAAAAACAAAACTAAAATTGACTTTGACATCAGCACTAAACAGGAAGCTCTAAATACTGTCACGGCTGGCGGGGTGAGCCGTGTGGTGTGGGGGAAAAGGAGGACCCAAAATGCGGCAGTGACTGATGATTCGAGTGTTTATTTACAAGTGGTGGAGTGGCAAAAACAGGCAGTGAGGCATGACAAAACAACTGAAGAAACCTAAACTGGGAGAACTAAATGACAAACCTGAGACCATACAAAAGGGGTGCGAGGCAGAGACAGGAACGGAACACCATAGAACGCAGACGAGCCGACGACGAACACAGACCGACACCCACTATATATACACACACAAGGTAATCAGGTAATCACACACAGGAGGGAAGAACAGCTGAACCTAATACACATGAGGACCGGAGGAGACAAGCTGAACACAATGACAACAGACACAGACTTTCAGAACAAAACAGGAACTCTAGGATACGAGCCTTCAAAGTAAAGCAGGAAACACACAGACTGATTTACAACACAACACGGGGACATGAACAGAGCACCAAGGACAGACACAGGTAGGGCTGAATATACACCAAACTTCAGGTTCAACCCTAAACTAATACAAAATCAGAATAAACACAAAACGCTGGGTCAACGACCCAGGACCATGAGTGTACCCCCCCTCCAAGGGCTGGCTCCAGACAGCCCAAAACAAAAACAAACGACCAACCCAGGGCGGGCGGCGGGGGGTCCAGGACGGAGGGACCAACACCGAACAAAACAAGCTCCAGCGAACCAAGGGAACCGTCCAAAACAAAAACACACATGCTGGAGTTCAAGAACAAAACACAGTTCAGGCGGCCGGCCCGGAGGCTGACAACTCAGAAGTCCAGGACAGTTCATCTTCTGAGGCCGGCCACGTTGGCGACACAGATCCAAAAGCCGACTAAGTGGAAGGCAGCGGCGGCGAAGTGGAAACAGTTCAGGGGGCCGACCGTGCACACGGCAGCGGCGGCGACGGGGAAACCGTTCAGGCGGCCGACCGTGCGGACAGCAACGGCGGCAACAACACAAGTCTGGAGGCCTACCGCGCGGAAAGTAGCGGCGGCATTTGGGAGGTCGTCCATATCGGCAATGACGCCCAACAAGCGGCCTGGCAGATGACCGCCGAGGTCGAGGCGGCAGTTTGGGACCTGAAGGTGGCGTGGTCTTCGCAGCACCAGACGAGACTGAAGCAGAGGCTGGACCAGGCGAAGCTGAGGCAGAAGCGGAGGCTGAAGCCGGACCAGGCGAGGCAGAAGCGCGGAGGCTGAAGCTGGACCAGGCGAGGCAGAAGCTGAAGCTGGACCAGGCGAGGCAGAAGCTGAAGCCGGACCAGGCGAGGCAGAAGCGGATGGTGGAGCCGGGCCAGGCGAGGCAGAAGAGGATGGTGGAGCCGGGCCAGGCGAGGCAGAAGAGGATGATGGAGCCGGGCCAGGCGAAGATGATGATGATGATGGAGCCGGGCCAGGTG